>NC_090873.1:29374418-29381918 GCF_036669935.1 Montipora foliosa
TTTTGATCGAGAATTATAAGTCCTAAAATGAATTTTGGGGAGTGAGCCTGAGCGTTATTTTTTTGCGCTTTGTGCCTGAAAACTTGAACGTTCTTGACATGTCCTTGTGTGGAATGCTAAGGTCGACAACACACCAAGAGAAGATATTCAAGGATAAGAAATATGAATCACTGTACGGACAGGTGTACTTTCCAGCTGAATTTAGTTTGATTGAATCTCGTTGATCACCAAAAATGAATTTCACTTTTGTCTTACTGATTAATTAATAGTCAAAAATAGTTGTCTTCCTTAGCAAAACACTAATTTATTTGGCTTCGATTGTACTTGTTGTTTGTCCTTGTTTATAAGCATTTCCCTACCTGATAACAATCTTCTTGATTCTCTATAATTTTGTCAAAGCGAACACATCACATGCAAATAAACCTAACGTAGGAAGAATATTGTACAACTGAAAGACGATCGATGAAGTGTCTTATGCGACACAATTATATGCGATGTCAAAATTCATCCAGTAAATGATTCGGGAGACTTCGGTCACTAAGAGCCGAGCGGCCAAGAGAGGCCACAATCAACTTTTTTCACCTAACATTCTCCCAAAACGGAGCAAAGTATTGACAAATTCACTTGCAAATTGAAGAGAAATGGGAGACAGCGCACATTTGATAGAGAAAAACAATCTCTAGCTGCAAATATATTTGGTCAAAGCCACCCATTAATTTTTTAAATTATTGATGACACCTAACAAGGAAAGACTAACTCACATAAAGTGTGTACTTTTATTCATCTATGCCTATTATTCTTTTCCGCAATTTTTGTCAATAAAATTCCCGGTACCAGGTTCGAGTAGTGGTAAGTGCATTGTACAGTTCTTTGTTCTCTTACTATGTTGTAATGTTGAGACTGAATGGATAAGAGTATGAATCCAGAAATCGATAAGATGATACGAAACATGAGATGCATAAGACAGAGCTGGGAAAGGTGTTTTCAGTCCTTTTTGGGGATTTGACCGACAACAAATATACACTTCAGTCATTCTTCCTATAGGCCTTTGAAAGAAGATAACAGCTGGAAAAAACAGATGAAGTTATTCCGCGGCAGTTTGCAGGCATTTAGAAGCAGAATGTTTTCTTGCATGTCTTTTTTATTACTTTTCGAACCTCATGATATCGCCAACAGTAAATTAAAGGATTTATCGACGAGTTGATGAGCACCAAGAACATTGTGATGTAACATGCTACCCAAGCAGAATCGTTTAAAGGATTTGATTTCCGTATTACTACTGAGCAAAAGCGCGGGAGATAAGTCACGGCGAAGGCAACATAAATATACAAAACATTCAGGGAAGACTTTCGTTCTCGGAGGAGAACCGTTGCGGCTTGCGCATTTTGCTGCTGAAGTTGAATGCGGATTTGATTCTGATGATATATCGTAACCACGTAAACGCGATAACATGCAACTGTCGTCAACAGAAATCCCAAGGAAAATATAATGGTGGAAACGAAAAAGTTAAGGTTTGCGACCACCACAGAAGCAACGACACAACTTGCCAGCCATATGGTGGCCAAGGCTCTTACAACGCGTTTTGTGGTGACAAGTTCTGCATACCTTAAATGAAGAGAAACGGCAAGAAGTCTGTCAACAGCAATGGCGGACACATTCAGGAACGATGCGAACGCGAGAAGATATAAAACAAGGTAACAAAGAGTTAAAGTAAATGGACAGAGTTTGTCAAGGTTGTAGTTTTCACTCAAAGCCAATATAAAAACCACTCCGAGCTTCATGTGAACGAAGAATCCCACAAAAAGATCAGAGAATGCGAGACTCAGTAACAGCTTCCTCAAATTGGCTGGTAGCGATGAGGCTTTCCACAAGGCGCGAATAGCCAGAACGTTTCCAATTGTTGCCACTGGTGAAAAAACAAAGTGTAATACGCACAGAGAAAACAGAGCCTTGCTATAAGATTCAGCAATAAGTCGAATTCCTCGTAACTCGTAAACGCAGAACTGGTCGGCCATGGTAACTTTTGCATTTGTAATGATGTCCTGGCAAGATTATTCTCTATTTTAATTGAAGGGTGAACGTCCAATTAGCTTTTTTTTTTTCTTATTAGTTAACGAGAAAATTTATTCAACTCGCGCTTGCCTTGTAAATGTGCCGACAACCTGATTTGTGCTGTCAGCACGAGTTCGGATTTGGTAGACCCTCCGCTAGTGATTTTATAAGAGCTTCAAACTATGAGAATTCTGTAAAGCCTGGCTTTAAATGTTGACAGTAAAGGAAAGCTAAACTAGCTATTGGCATAAAGGCAAATGAAGTTGCGATGTGGCTCGTGCATGTTAACACAGCTGTATGATGTAACTTTCAATAGAGTTTGAATTTTCAGTGTCTTAACACTGACATTTAACAGGCTTAATTTAGTGGCTTTGATGGCAATACAGCTGCTTCCGAGACAAAAATGCTGTCTCTGAGGTGACCATGTCTTGGTCGTTCCATTTACTTCTTTACCCATTTAAACTAATTTGTGGCCAGAATATTGTGACAATCAGTAACAAAGCGGAATTTGAAGTCAGTGTAGCTGCCAGCATATTTTGCTCCCTAACCACTATAAATTTTCAGAGTTGGGGTTTGCCGGGTTCATGAAATATGCGATGTGTTCTTTCTTTATTAATTAAACAATAGCTCTCGATGCAGGTGAAGATGTTATAGTGTAGGACCTCCAAAAGACCATCAAAAGAAAAAGATGTTCCATGAATATCTCTTCCGTTGAGTGTTATGACCTGTGTTTTTGGGAAGTTGTTAGTTACAAATAAAATATAAGAAGTCACGTAAAGTTTTGAACTGCCAAAAGGTCTGGATAGTAGCAGACATATCGATATTTTGAGAAACAACACAACACTTTAAAATAAAAAAACATGTTTGGACAGAAACTTCTGTCATCTTCAGTTTAAATTGCAAAGTACAGAGTTGAATATATAGTATGAACCAACATGCTAATTAATTATAAGAACAAAAGGAAACATGACAATGTAAAATATTACGAAGAAAGTTTTAAATTAACATGATAAAGTTGATGATTAAGTGTAGGTTTCTCCCATTGAATATGAATGGCTTCTTTTATCTTAAGGTGGAAGGTGGTAGAAGCGTGATCTATGACGCTGAAACAGTCTGTAATATTTTACATTGTCATGTTTCCTTTTGTTCTTATAGTTAATTAACATTTTGGTTCATACTATATATTCAACTCTGTACTTTGTAATTTAAACTGAAGATGACAGAAGTTTCTGTCGAAACATGTTTTTAAATTTAAAAAGTGTTGTGTTGTTTCTCAAAATAAGTTTTGAACTCGTAGAATATTTAAAGTCAGTGGATAACCTTTTCTCCAATCGATCACTTTGTCTGGTTAAAGAATAAACTAGGAGCAAACATCTCCCATACTATATGTCACGGCATTTTTAAAGACAGATCTATTTTTAGACTTCCTATCCTTAGAAAAACAAAGGATGTTCCGGTTCGGTGGCGCTATGACGTCAAGTTAGTTTCCGGTGATTAGTCATCGGGCTCCATCTCCTGCGGCAGTCTTATTCACGGGAAATTCAATCTAAAAATAAATCGGTCCGTGAAAACGTCGTGACAGGAATGTAGGGCTGTTGTTCGCTCCTAGTCATGGGTTCCTGCGTTTGCCAAAAGCCAGAGAAGCCTGTTCTTTTCTGGCACATTTCTTGCTTGTTATCTACAGATATGGACAAACGCCTGAAAAGAGAGAGGCAATCAAGTTAAAATAAGAGAATTTCATGCCTTTGTGATTAAAAGCGAAAAAGTCGCTTGAGGCTACAGCCGAGTGGACTCTAGCTTCTTGAGAGCTTAGCAAACCTCCTAAGTCCAAATATAACTCGATAGTACAGGTTCATCCGTTTACTATAGGTGATGTGACATCTCGTGACAGTTTGTGACGTCCTTTGTCTTCTTTGAATGCCTCTCGATCACTAACTCTTTGAAATGGCTTTCACTTAGGCTTGCAAATCGTTTTGCAAGTCATGCGAACAAATATCAGCTAACGCGTTGGAACACGACATTTTTAGTGTTTTTTTTTTTTTCATAAAGCTGCGAAGAAATTTCAGCATTCTCGGTGGTATACTGGTCGGTCATTATTGCAGTTTGAGGAAAAAGTTTTTTTTTTTGCCCCGGGGATGCGTCAGTGTTTTTGTCACAATCATTCACCTATGAGCGAACAGCAAATGGGTAATTGACAAAACAAAGTGCGCGCTTTACTTTTGTTGATATATTATAATTCATAGTTTTGTAGCTTTTTGAAGTTCTTTTTCGAAATGATCCCTTTTTGTGGAAATTTTCTAATGGCCCACTATTTGTAAGGCAAAGTTCAAGAAGCTAGAAAACTAGAGAATAAAAGTGCCACGTTCTTCGAATTAGGATTCACTAAAACTGGAAGGACTACAGAGTTTTTCTATGGAAAAAACACCGATTGGAAGAAAGCCTAGAATTAGGGATTTGGCTTGTTTTTTCAAATGCGTCCAATAGGCGGATTTAATGGAGATCTTGAAAAGGGGGACCATTGAAAACTGTTGAAAAATGGACGATTTAGAAACAGTAAAGACACGTCTCACGATCTCTCAATGCTCATTTGTCGACCTGGAGTTTCTGGTCCTTTCACAAAATCCACATTTTAGAGTCTTGAAAAACTTGCTATTGCTTTGAGCTGCAGTTTTTAGCACAGAAAAAAAATCACAAATTCCTTGAACTTTCAACGCATTTTACTGAGAGAGCATGCAATTTTTTTATTCCCTAAAAATTTCCACATGAAATCGGCCGTTGTTTTTGTGTTGGTCGGACCCGTCCCGCACCATCTCAAAAAATCCACATTTTAGACACTTTTGAAAAACTTTCCTTTTCTTCAGTCGATTCTAGGCATTTTCCCAAGCAGATTTGTGCACAGAAGAATCATACGGGCTTTTAGTGATACTAAAGTTTTATATATTGTTTTTTAGCCTTACCATTGTTCACGATGTACAGACAAAAGAGTTGCAGTGCCAGTTTGTGATTCCACTCTGTGATGATCAAACGGCCATATATGGCAATTTCTACTGACAATCTCGTTCTCAGCGTTCTCCCTGGGAACGAGATTGTTTCTACTGGCTGGTTTCAACAACATGCATTCACTTAAGTCCATGTACATTGACACTAGGCACTCTTAGCATCTTGGAGAGTTGGTAAAATGGGGTAGCAGGGATAGCACAGTGGTGGGAGTACTCGCCTCCCACCAGTGTGGCCCAGGGGCCCGATTCTCAAAAGACCCGAAAACTTTTCGGGCCCGAAAAGCCATCTGTAAAATTGCCAACCGCTTGTTTTGGAAAGCCGATATTTTAACATGCGTTCAAGGTAACAAAAAGAACATTAACTGTGAAGTTTGACGAATTAAATGCTCTCCGTTCTTGAGTTACAAAAGGAATTGTGACGCCCGAAAATGGCACGTAAAGTTTCAGGACTTTCGAGAAACGGCCCCCAGGCTCGATTCCCTGCAGACTTGGCGTTTCCTCCGTTTGAAAGCCCAGTACCTTTCCCGCACTTCACGTCAACCTCCGTTTTCATACCGATGTTTGACCGCCTTACAAATAAAGCATTCTTTGCGAATTATTTCTTCATTGTGACGTGTATCTCAAGCCTTGTGAATCTAGCGAAGTAAAAAAATATATATTAAGTCTATTCTGTCATGGTACAGAATACTGCTCTCTAATGATGATGAACTTTATTTTTATTTTACTTGGGGACACTAAATTGGGTAATCGCGGTGCACCTAATATCTAAGACAGATAAAGGAAATTACTTTATAAAGATTCGTTTTATGCAGAGCTACTCGGTTACAGGAACTGAGACAAGAACGGCAAAAGGCCGCCAAAGAAAGAAGGCAAGCTCTTGAAAGCAAACAGAGAGCAGAGAGAGAAGTAGAGAAATTCAAGACATCTTGAATGTGCACAAGGTATGATGGATTGTGCTTTTATTTCCATCATGATGTTTTTTCGAGCCGTTAAGTTAAGTGCATGGTACGAGATGGTTATTTTGAAAGATATGCTCCAGCAAGCCAAAATGCCTTGCCAAAGAGCAGTATGTTTATCTCAAACACCGCCAAGGACATCCCTGTCTCAGCAAAGTAGTCCATTTTTGTGAAACAGATCCTATAGTTTGATTACAAATGGAAATGGAAATGGAATTTGTTTACATACGGAACACCTTAAGAGCTCTAAGGAGCTCGTTCAACATGGGTTCGTGCATTCCGGATCGAATTGGAATTTTGACAGTGTTGGTTTCTGAGGGGAAAACTGGAGTACCCGGAGAGAAACCTCTCGGAGGATGGAGAGGATCAACAACAAACTCAACCCGCAAATGACGCCGGGACCGGGAATTGAACCGAGCCACATTGGTGGAAGGCGAGTGCTCTCACCACTGCGCCACCCTTGCTCGCCAAATGATTAACAATATTTTAATTATTCTTTTATGTACGTCCGCCATGTTGTGTGCGTTGTCTTCCTGTTACTCCCCTTCGCTTACTGACGTCACAACCTGGCGGACGCTCCTCTGAGAAAAAGCCGTTTCACCGATTAATTAATATTACCAAAAAAAATGGCGTTGTGTAATCTTAGTTGTAATCTTGGTATTTCTACAGTTTCCAAATCTGAGGGGGTCATTGAATTCATCACACCACCACCCACAACTTCTTCACGTAACACCACACCTCTCCGGATCTGATCCAAAACCGCCTTGTAAAGGAACAGGAATTTGCCAGAGAACGGCCATACCGCCTTAGACTTAGCTCAGAACCCACTGGTCAGAGACTAAACCCAGTGGCAAGTAACTTGATTAACCTGAAGACATCCGATCACAACGGGTCTGATGTTATCAATGACGTGTTACCCATGCAAGCCCACACCGTCAGCCTCGATCCCAAGCAAGTACAGGTAAGTTAATAGAAGTGTTAAGTTGGCATTTCTCCTTTTTCTGTGTCTTTTAAAGCTATCAAGACACCGGACTTGAAGTGGGTCGTGTTTCTGAGACAAGTATACATGCATCACGCACTTTGTCAGACTCAAATCGTTCCAATTTGCTCTGAATAGATGCAAAAAACCCTAAAAGGGATTTATTCGAAGATCCTCTTCAAAAAAAAAATAGATCGTATATTATGAAAGAAATCCAGGAATGCGCTTGTGTTCGTTTGCGCTGGATTATTTTGCTCTCATTTGCAATGATCATTCTCTAGAGTTGTTACAATCCACTGTTCACAGTATGTCTCTCGTAGAAGGGAATTTTCCCTGACGTTATTACGTGGAACGCCGAAGGCATACCACGTCTTAAAACCGGGCTGGTGTCAAATTTTATTTTTTTTGTTGGTAGTCACGAATGTGCATACCCCACGGATATCGAATTCAGCTCCGATCGGGTGAATTTACCTTTATACCCTTCAGTATATCCCAACTTCCCTGCCCCATTTAC
>NC_090873.1:29406918-29409418 GCF_036669935.1 Montipora foliosa
CGCTTGGTCTGACATTCGGATTGCTTGAGAACATTCTTTTTTTCTCTGCAGGTGGTATTGACATGAAATACCAAGTAACAAGTGTAATGTTACAAATAGCAGAGGCTTATACCAGCGGTAAGGGTTCTTGTTGTGGAAACAGAGATTTTGAAGAGTATTTGGACTACATTATGCAAAGGAATTCTTTACAAAAGCCAACAGACTGGAAGAAAGCGTTAGAGGTTTACTTTCGGTTGACAACGTTAGCTGAAATGTAGTAAAGACTTGGTAGGGTACATGGAAAAAAGCCTTTAGTGACTCTTTTGAGGCTAGCTCATGACCATTCACGTTTTGAATTTCACTGTCATGCAAGTTCTTGATAATAACTAAACTACCAGTTATCATAGGGCAATGAGTGAAACCAGATTCCACTGCAGAAATGACTGGGAAAGATTTTAGTAAATCATCTTGTACAATCACCCAACATCCAATTACAGTTTAGTTTTAGTGTTTGATAAGTTATTCCTTTCTAATAACTTCTTTTCGTTGCATCATCGCTTTCTGAAAATAGGTGTAAGTTAATTAACACATAACAAACGGTAAACAGTTGCGTACCGATAGTAAGTGTGATTGCTTAGGTTTTGCATGATCATTGACTAAAATCTAGCGCCACTTTCTCAACCAATCAGAAGCAAAAACAAAAAGGAACTGTTCCGGTTTGCACGCACGCTTTTCCCGCGCTGGGCGCCAGCTACATATAACTGAGCTGCAACGAAATCTGATTGTTTTATTTGAATTTCTTCGTCTGTTGAGATTAGTCAAGTAAGTACTTCGGTTCTGGTTTTTTATGTCCACTTAATTAAAAATTAACTATTTCGTTGGTGGACTGTTCACTTCGTAGTAAAAGTAGAGAAGGGACGGGGATTATTTAAAGAGACAGAAGCACAAACAGACTTAAACATCAGTTAAAACAATTTATTAACACAAGATGTCCCTCATAGTATTTATCCACCTTACGACTGCATATCAAACAAACAGTTCAGCAACCAGATACTAAAAAAAGACTGAAAATTTACTACAAATTAATCAGCCAGTAAACGCAACAGATACACATACAGTTTCAGGGATAAAAGTGGAATAAAGGAGGATGAAAGGCTAAGAAACATAAAGACGTTTGATATGCTCACTTGTTCTGACTCGTGTCCGTCAAGAAAATTGATGCTTGGTTGTGTTGGTTTTGGTGACTGTTCAGTTTCGGATTTCCCTGACAGGAAATGACATTTTCATGTTCGAAAGATCGCCCAAACTGTGAAAAGATATACTACCGTTCCGTTTTTTGTCCACGGGGCGTAGTGATATTTAAAACATATATGCCAATAAAAATAGAAAAAGAACTACTAGAGTTTATTATTCCACTTCTAACCAAACGAAATGTTCATCATAAAGATCAGTATCTGCTCAAAGGCAAGATACGACAATTTGTCACGTTTTCACTATAATCCAAGCCATGACTAAAGAAATATTTGGTACCACCATTGGCCTGCAGTAGCTGTCTAATCAATGACTTGTGTCAGTCAAAAGAGCCATATTAAAACTCGAACTCAACGAAACATTTGTCAGAAAGTAAACTTGGTTCACTCATCATTTCACGCTGCTCGTTATACTATGTCCATCTCCCAATTATCCGACGAGAGGATGCTGCTAAAATCCTCTCTCAATTCTGGAAAGGATTGATAAGTTGATGGTAACTGTAGAACAGTATTGCATGTATGTGCAATTGGCCCGCGGCCCAACCCTGATAAATCTGTAAACTCTATTTGAATTGCAGCAAACAGCATTAGCGCAGACCCACTAACGAACCTTACAAAGTTTGATAACTTTTGAGAGGTGTCTAGACCTTTAATGAACTTTTTCAGAAACTTGAGACTTTCCATTTCTGGATCATTGACTGGATTTGCCTCAAGACAACTCAAAATTTTGCTTATGGATGGAAGCAAAGATTCATATTTCTGAGTCAAAGTCGTCACGTTAACAAAGATTGGTATGAGAGGGCTTATTATGCACTTCCAACAGTCTGCAATATATTGCGGTTTTTGAATTAACTCTTTATGAGCAATTTCTTCAATAACAGCGACAATATTCTCTGAATTGACCTTACGACGACAATCATAGTTGCACAACATTTCCAAAAAGTCAGTACCATCATCACCCTCATAATCAATTTCACCGGCAATAGATTTGATGATGAGAGTCTTCTCATCAGCCGGAACATAATTTTGAAATGATTGAATCAACATTGGGCCAGTGACAGCAGATTCCCCAAACAAGAGATAGGCAAAGAATGCTTGAGACATTAGCAGTGGGAAGTACCCGCAGCCTTGATAACCTTTCACCAATATTCTGCCAATAGCTGCCCATTCTTCTCTTTGATAGTCATGTCTTACAAAGGGCACTCGTTCATTTTCTCCAATGAAAAGAGAATCATATGCTTCTTTCCAAAACAGACTTAGTATATCTCTCA
>NC_090873.1:29424418-29436918 GCF_036669935.1 Montipora foliosa
AAAAGTAGAGAAAGGACGGGGATTATTTAAAGAGACAGAAGGACAAAGGAAGGCAACCAGAGACTTAAACATCAGTTAAAACAATTTATTAACACAAGATGTCGCTCATAGTATTTATCCACCTTACGACTGCATATCAAACAAACAGTTCAGCAACCAGATACTAAAAGAGACTGAAAATTTACTACAAATTAATCAGCCAGTAAACGCAACAGATACACATACAGTTTCAGGGATAAAAGTGGAATAAAGGAGGATGAAAGGCTAACAAACATAAAGACGTTTGATATGCTCACTTGTTCTGACTCGTGTCCGTCAAGAAAATTGATGCTTGGTTGTGTTGGTTTTGGTGACTGTTCAGTTTCGGATTCCCCTGACTGAGGAAATGACATTTTCATGTTCGAAAGATCGCCCAAACTGTGAAAAGATATACTACCGTTCCGTTTTTTGTCTACGGGGCGTAGTGATATTTAAAACATATATGCCAATAAAAATAGAAAAAGAACTACTAGAGTTTATTATTCCACTTCTAACCAAACGAAATGTTCATTATAAAGATCAGTATCTGCTCAAAGGCAAGATACGACAATTTGTCACGTTTTCACTATAATCCAAGCCATGACTAAAGAAATATTTGGTACCACCATTGGCCTGCAGTAGCTGTCTAATCAATGACTTGTGACAGTCAAAAGGGCCATAGTAAATCTGGAACTCAACGAAACATTTGTCAGAAAGTAAACTTGGTTCACTCATCACTTCACGCTGCTCGTTATACTATGTCCATCTCCCAATTATCCGACGAGAGGATGCTGCTAAAATCCTCTCTCAATTCTGGAAAGGATTGATAAGTTGATGGTAACTGTAGAACAGTATTGCATGTATGTGCAATTGGCCCGCGGCCCAACCCTGATAAATCTGTAAACTCTATTTGAATTGCAGCAAACAGCATTAGCTCAGACCCACTAACGAACCTTACAAAGTTTGATAACTTTTGAGAAGTGTCTAGACCTTTAATGAACTTTTTTAGAAACTTGAGACTTTCCATTTCTGGATCATTGACTGGATTTGCCTCAAGACAACTCAAAATTTTGCTTATGGATGGAAGCAAAGATTCATATTTCTCAGTCAAACTCGTCACGCTAACAAAGATTGGCATGAGAGGGCTTATTATGCACTTCCCACAGTCTGCAATATATTGCGGTTTTTGAATTAACTCTTTATGAGCAATTTCTTCAATAACAGCGACAATATTCTCTGAATTGACCTTACGACGACAATCATAGTTGCTCAACATTTCCAAAAGGTCAGTACCATCATCACCCTCATAATCAATTTCACCGGCAATAGATTTGATGATGAGAGTCTTCTCATCAGCTGGAACATAATTTTGAAATGATTGAATCAACATTGGGCCAGTGACAGCAGATTCCCCAAACAAGAGATAGGCAGAGAATGCTTGAGACATTAACAGTGGCAAGTACCCGCAGCCTTGATAACCTTTCACCAATATTCTGCCAATAGCTGCCCATTCTTCCCTTTGATAGTCATGTCTTACAAAGGGCACTGGTTCATTTTCTCCAATGAAAAGAGAATCATATACTTCTTTCCAAAACAGACTTAGTATATCTCTCAGCACTCCAACACCTTTGCTAATTTCTTGTCTGCCTCGAAAGTCAATGACCACAACTTCAAGGTCATCTGCCATAACGGATTCGTCTTTAAATATATCTATCAAATCCCTTTTCACATTCAGCCTATGCACTTTTATAACACGTGCACGTTTACGGACATCCTTCAGTACATCTGGAGCTTCCTGAACAACCATGTTTATGTCCACTTGATTTTGGGCTGGACTGCTGTAGATAAGAAATGAATATCAGCTACACTCAACAGTAAAATTAGAAATAATGCAGAGAGAAAGAAAAAACAGAGCTCCAAAGCAGAATTGGAAATAAACACTTTCAGCCATATTTAGTAAAAGGGAAAGCCACCAGTAAATGTCATTAATGGAAGATTATTTCACTAACAACTCTGAGCACATTGATTAATAAAGTACAGCTGAAGTCTGTTTGAAAATCCAAGCTAGAAAGAACTGTGTGTAGGCTAACGCACTACAGTCACACATCCAGTTAGTCCGACACAACTCAAAATAATTATTATTTGGCATGAAAAGTTAGAGATAGATAGGAGTTCAGTGTAATTTGTGAATCATATTTCCCAATCTGGCACTTTTTCTCCTGGGCCAAGTTGTTCAAAGCCCAATCAATTAAGCTTACCCTGGGTTAATGTGAACGTTGAGTCACGTTTATTCTCTAATCCAAAAGGATTAGTCAAAAAGATTTTTGTCCCTTATTATTGCCCTAGACCATTAGCTTTAAATGATACTTCAACATCATCTTTAATAAGCGAAATGAAAATGTTGGTTAACTATTAATTGTGGATTAGTCTTAATCGGCTTTCAAACAACTGGGCCCTAGTGAGCCCACCAAAAATTGTTTACAATATTATGTACCTAGGGATTAAAAACAACATTATACTCCGTTGTATTTACCTCTCATTTCCACAAGATGATGTTTGCTCAGTGAAAAACACTGGCTCAAGAAGCCTATCTTCATCTGGATCTGTCCAATTATCTAACCACTTTGGATTGAAAGTGACTTCATTTAAGGAATCTAGAGTCTTCTCAAAGGAAAAGAAATCCGAATGAGACAACCTCAGCTTTAGTTATTCTGTACATGGTTCCCCCCCCCCCCCCCCAAAAAAAAAAACAAGGTTTTAATGGAATATGTTGAAATTTCACTGTCTTAATAAACTCATACCTTGTCTAAAGAGCCTTTGTTATCTTCTTTGGGACTATTGTCTTCACTGTCTGATGACCTACTGTTGACAGCTTAAAAAAGGAATAACATCTGTTCCGTATAACGTTGAAATTATCCTGCATTTTGGTGAAAACAATGTTTACTGCTTTCATTTCTTTCAGAAACAGCTACTCTTTTGACAATGATATGGAATGCAAAATAAAAAATGCAATCAGAATTTGCATTGTCCTTTTTGAAGAGGACTGCATTAATTATAATAGTTCATTTTGGATTGAAACCAGAACTGACCTGGTTGACTCAAAAGTTTCTCCCAGAACCAGGGTTAAAAGGGGATGTCATGATCTTTGACAGGTGTGTTTTTGCAGAATTCTATCAAGACTTCCTGTGGCCAGCTAGTGAATCTTGAGAAACATACATGTTGTAGTTCAACTGTATCCTTCGTTTAAATTGTATTTCCCATTGTTTCAATTCATTATCATACAGTACCACTGCCAAGTACAATGGAAAATAAAATTTAGCCCAATGATAAATTTGAACTATAACACACACACCCGTTACATACTACATGCACATGGAATATTTTTCAACTTCTACTTTCGTGTTCTTTTTAGTTATTAGTTATATTCTTTTACTTTCTGACAGATTATAGTTTTTCCACAACACACTATAATAACTATAGAAAGAATTATTCTTTCAGCTAGCAAACATGTACATGTACCAGTAAAATCTTCTTCATCACAAAAATACAGAGTTATTCTCTGGTAGGGTTTTCCTAGACATTCTTTGTAACATCGGAGAGTAAAGGGCTGGCTTGTTCCAGGTATATACTTCACTCGCTGAAAGTCTGGGTATAATAACACAAATTCATGATCCCTTGGAAGTTGTTTGTTGAATGCCAGATGTTTATCGAAGGCAACTCGTTTCAGGGTAATATCTGAAATATTACACTTGGCATCCATGGGCAACGAAGAACCCCTTTTCTGCTTAAGCTCACCATTACTGTTATAAGCCAATCCAACTTTTATCTGCGAAATGAAATCATAATAATTATTGAATTCATGGCACGACTTTTCATGGAGTTGAGAAAACAGCCCCACGGCCCCCAAAAAAGCAACAAACAAGGTTTTATACCTACACACATTCATTACCTTTTGCAGAAAAATTGAAATTATTTTGAACAGTATTCAAAATTGCCTGCAGGACTTCCCTAAATAAATAACATCTTTGAAATGACAGCCATAAATACTCAATGAGCATGTACCTGAACTTGTTCATCACGGATTTTTTTCTTTTTTCTCCATCCAGTTTCCTCTCCACTTGTTTCACTTTATCTGCCTTTTTCACAGCACAGCTAAAAAAGGTTTGGTCTCCTCCACTTGCTCTTTGTGTCATAAATTCTTCAAATGACAAACTATTAGAAGCCATGCTCGGTCCAGCAGTACTGTATCGAGCACCACATGAGCCACAGAATAAAGCATTTGTTAAACCGGTAACATTTTTTGCACCACATGCAGAACAAAACATCCTGGAAAAAAAAGGTTCGGAATTATAAACAAACACCTTTAAAAGGTATTGAAGTACCGTATTTTACCGTATTCCTTAAATCGTCTGTAATTCCCTCCCTAAGGTATTGCAGGCCCGCCAATTTACATCTCCACCTGATCAACCAACACTATCGGTCTAAAAAGCTTTAATACATGACCTTTTCATGTAATTAAACAAAAGAAATATAAAATAGTAAATAGAATTGTCTTTGATCTCCCTGAGGGAACAAAACGGA
This sequence comes from Montipora foliosa, assembly GCF_036669935.1. NCBI lineage: Eukaryota > Metazoa > Cnidaria > Anthozoa > Scleractinia > Acroporidae > Montipora > Montipora foliosa. The sequence continues at coordinate 29,429,018 of NC_090873.1, forward strand.
GAGAAAATAGCAGAAAATAGTAAGCTCAAACTCACCTGTAGCCTGCGTTCGCAAACGTATTTCCGGTTGTCGCTTCTCTCCGCCCGAAAAGTAACGTCTGCGAAAACGACTCCACTAACGATTTCCATGACGTCATTCCTTTTGTCTTCTGGTTGACCAATTATGTGACGTTTAAGAATGGATCAGATTCCCGCGAGCGTGGAAAGACGTTAGCGATGGAAAAGTTATGGATGTAACTCCAAAGAAATTGTCAAATTCCGAAGAGTTTTGCTTTTTATGTAAAGACAATTTTTCGCTTCCGAAATCTAAGATAAACGTATTGGGGAAAAGTGCACTGGATATTACCTCTTTAATCCTCAAGGCGACGAAAGAAGATGTAAATGTTTACGTCGAGAGGGAAAGGTTTTACATCTGCCGGATCGGATGAAGTGTTACAATCGGCTCGTACGGTATCAAAATGCTCTTCAACTGACTATCAATCAATGCAAAGTTGGAAAAGAAATCTTCAGGAACGAGAAAAGATGCGCTTGTTTAACGGACTAGAAGAAATCCGCGTTATTGATTTGTTTCTCCGAATTTCTTGTATCAGATAACACGCTTTTACCGCACCAAAAACTAAACACAATAAAATAATCTTAGAGCATTGGTTTTTTTTTTTAATAGAATGTTTCAATGAGAAAACATTATATTAAGCGAAATTGGATCACGATCTTGATATAACATGCAGCTGAATATGCATGATCAGTTTAAATCGTCGCGGAACTATCACGCAACTGATTCTCGGACATTATAAAACTCTGAAATAACAATCGATCAGCGATCGATATTCAGTCCAAACCAAAATTGTTTGTATGTGTTTTTCAGTGAGATTCGATGGCTAGTTCGCCGCGTTGTTTCCTTTCAAGTTGTCTTGCACTTGATCAGAGCGGTACTGACTACAGAGAGTATAATCAGTCGAACATTTGCACATCTTTATATCGCCGCCGTATCTATTTTGAAATCTCCGTTTGTTATTTTTTGTTGACCTTTTGTGAAGTGGTCACCTTTGGTCTTGAATTCCTGCGTTGTAAAATTTTGCCTTCCAGAGATTATTACAAAGTTTTATGCTTTTATCACAAAAGTGAACAAAATAGTAATACGTGCCGTCTGCGCTTGGGGTGACAAGGTTGCGTGACAACGAATGAATTATTTATTCTTCTCCTCCGCCCCGCGAACATTTGCGTAAACAACCTTTGCAACGAAGAAATAGAACTATGAAATTATTATCGATCAATAATCAGGGAACATTATGAACAATTTTGTTTTTTTAGCGGCGAAACTAAAAGGTCTTTCAGCTTGTACCATCGAATTCTCTCATCTCCGTGTTGAAACAGCGCAATGTGTAATTCGTTCCTGTATATCTAAAATGATTTTATTTTTCAAGCAAACTACCACTCAAAATGTCGACAAATTCATTGTGCCCGGTGCTTTTGGTTCATGTTATTAAAAGCTGCAAGGCAGTTAAAAAGCTATTCACATAATTTCGTCTGGCTTTCTCGGGTTTGCAACTGCTTGCCAGCACGTTATATTATGGATTTTCATTACGCTTGTCATTGAATCGTTTTTGGTCGCTTCGAATTTTATTTTGAAATTTCAGTTTACCTGACACGGCTGTGTGTGAAAAAATCCGAAAACATAAACTTTTGTTTTTAATATGAGGCCGCAACCCGAACTTTGTATAGCCAGACAACGAGATTGTGTTTTATTTTGTGACATTACTTTTCGAACGCATCATTAAACCTTTTGTGATGCAAATACTTCGGAAAGTTAATGACTTTGGTCAACGCGTTTGCGTTTGCGTTGAAAACAAACGCAAACGCGTCGAAGACTAGTTTGAAACGCGTTTGGTGGTTCGCTTATCTGAGAGCGGTACTGTAAGTCACTACATAAAAAATATTGTTCACCAAAGTTATAATTTATCAATAGCTGATTCTTTTTCTAATTCTAACAAAACCAATGTTCAACCAATATACAATATATAACCAATATTCAAGACTCACTGTTAAATCAATACATGTGGTTAGCCGACTCACTTGGTCTTTCATTAAGCTAACTAATGGTGAAACGACGACAACTACGTTCCGTTCACGTTCAGGTTGCAGCGAAGAGAACACTTCGGGTAATCCCTGAAATATCATGGACTTTCCAAACCCGGTAGGTAAGTTCACGAATACAATGGATCTTATAGCCTCCTCTTGTTGCCGATTAAGCCTCTGGATTCCAAATCTCTCGCAAACTTTTCTAAACGCCGACTGCAAGCAAGACTCGACATCTTCCGCCATTTTCTTTTACACGCGCAATCGTATGCGTCACGCGCAACACGCGTGTTTAGTTCTGGATTTTTATGAACTCGATTGTGATTGGTTCCAAAATAGTGACGTCATGGAAATCGTTTGTGGAGTCGTTTTCGTAGACGTTACTTTTCGGGCGGAGAGAAGCGACAACCGGAAACACGTCTGCGAACGCAGGCTAACTCACCTGGAGCCTTTCGTTCGTCTGCGAATTGACAGCATGAGTTGTATGCTCAGCAACCTGGCCGTCCATTGTAAATATTAACTTTGCGTTTGCATTGAATTAACTTTGCGTGCGTTTCATAAAGTTTGCACGCAATTTTTAAAGTTTGCATGCACTTTTTTTTAACTTTGCGTGAATTTGATTAAGTTTGTAACTTCAGCATTTTTAAAGTTAAGACCAATTTTTTTAAGTTTGCAAGCGTTTCATAAATTTTGCATGCAATTTTTTAAGTTTACATATATTTTGTTGTGTTTACGTACATTTTATTAAGTTTGCGCGTGTTTTTAAACTAATATGTAGGTGCTTTGTCCATACCGGCCACGAAACTATTTCTTAAATTGTGTTGAAAAGTGCGAGAATCAATTCTATATTTTGACACTGCATTGACACTGGCAGTTAAAAGGCTTAATTAATCTAGAGGCTTTGACGGCAATACAGCTGCTTACGAGACGACAATACTGTCTGTCAGGTGATCATGTCTTAGTCGTTGCAATCACTTTTTTACCTATTTAACTTAGTTGAACTAATTGGTTGGCCAGAAATTGTGACAATCCCGGGGTGACAGTTTGTCCGCTTGTCGGGCGTATTCAAACAACAATGACAATTAATTCTCACCTGGCCGGATCGACCCAATCAAAAAAACAAGGTATAAAGTTGAGTTCGGGACCTTCGATTGCAACTATAGCCAGCCACGACGGAGCTGAATTTCAACTCAGTGTAGCTGCCGGCATATCTTGCTCCGTAACCACTATAAAGTTTTCATAGTTGTGGTTTGATTCGTGAAATATGCAAAATGTTCTTAATTAATTACGCAAGAGCTCTGGATGCAGATGAAGATGTTGTAGTGTAGTACCTCAAAAAGACCATCAAAAGAAAAAGCTTTCCGGCTATGAATATCTCTTCAGTGGAGTGTTATGACCTATATGTTTTTGGGAAGTTGTTAGTTACAATGAAAATATAAGAAGTCACTTGGTTTTGAACTCGTAGAACATTTAAAATCAGTAGGTAGCCTTTTCTCCAATCGATCATTTTGTCTGGTGAAAGAGCAAATCTCATTGTGTCGTTTTTCCCTTCTCTTTCAGATTAGTTTCTTCCTCAAAATTCTTCTTAGCCTTTATATACTCTCTAGAAGTTTCTTGTTTTTGTAAAAATATCCAAACCTCAGTTTTCCTTAGGTCCATTTTAAACGTCGCATTTTACATGTGCCGAATCTAATGCAAATGAGAAAAATCTATTGTTTTCGCTCATTTGCATTAGATTCGGCAAATGTAAAATGCGACCTTTAAAACGGGCCTTAGGCTTAGGTCGATATATATTTTCTGAGATTATTCGAAAGTAAATAAGATCTCGAAGTCTCATTAAACAATAAGAGCTCGAAATCTCATTGTGTCGTTCCTCCCTTCTCTTTCAGATTAATTTCGTCCTTAAAATTCCTCTTAGCCTTCATATACTGTCTAGACGTTTCTTGTTTTTGTAAACACCTTCAAACTTCAGTTTTCCTTAGGCCGATAAAAATTTTCTGAGATTATTCGAAAGTAAATAAGAACTCGAACTTGCATAGTATGGTGGGACCTATGATAATTTGTATAGGAAATCGTATGAATTTGTTCGTGAATTTCTGGGTTATATTTGCACCAGTGATATTTTGAAAGTTCTCCAAATTGCATGGGCCGTAGGCGAGTGCGATTTGAGAACTTTTAAAATATCACATGTGGCTACCGGGGAGAAAAACTTTAACGCCGTATCCCACAACCGCGCGCGGCCTTGAATGTTATTTTCGAATTCAAGATTAGATCTCGTCGGTCCTACTTGAATGTTCATTCAGTAACAGGAAATGTGGGAGACACGGAATGATCTGTTTTGGCGATGGAAATACTGCAGGAAATTTGGAAACAACACCTAAAACCGCGCGCGGCTGTGGGATACGGCGTTAAAATTTGTCTTTCCAGTCCTGCAAGTTACGTCACCAGATCACCTGGCATATAACCCAGAAATTCACGAGCAAGTTCACACGATGTTTCATTTATTATATACTCAACAAAATCACTCCATCGCTTTGTTTCCATAGTAACTTCCTTATTCCACTCTATAACCGCTTCATGCATTCTTCACTGACCAATCAGAAAAGCGATATCTTGTTGGGTATATAATAAAGGACGTCTACAGCGACAAAAGCATCGGCGAAACAACAAACGTTCGTCTTAAGTTTTGTACATTTAGTTTTTTTTTCCTCCTCTGCAAATCTACCTCGTGAAATGACTGAATCTTACGTTGAAGGGGAAAGCTAGAAACAGTTAATTTCAGTTATATTTTTTAGTCTTAAAACCGTTTCTCCGAGCTTATTTCCTGAATAGTTCGGCTAGTTTCTCAGGGTTCTATCTAGGGTATTTGAGGGGTAGAAGCTTCCCCCCCCAAAATGCCCAGCCTCCCCCCCAAAAATATACAGTATGTAAGTAACTATATCGGAAAAATCATCCAGACGCGACGAGCTCAGTGCACGCAAAGCAAGTATTCCCTGTCTAAGGACACTATATATGGAACATAGAGTATTACAAACTGCTGGCCTTAGAGCAGGCTCGGGTATTGTGCTCTTTGTTTACCAGTATTTGTTTTCACACTCGATTAGACGCAATGTCAGTTAACAGTCGGATCTACCGCAGTCAGTTACGAGCATTTATAAGAAATGCAAAAGTGCCGTTGTTGAGCTTATTACCTTTGTTGAGTTTATTTATTTTATTCACGTACTAACAAGTCAAGAAGTATATACAAATATTAGTGGAATTAGACGTGTCGGGTAACTCTTCTGCTCACCGTTAGCAAATATCGAAGCTAAGTGTAACATTCTCAGAACGTGATCACGACTAAAAATAAAATAAAATACCAATGTAACATTTCTCAAAATTGTGTCTCAAAATGCACCAGATTGCATCTCAGCGCATATTCGTTTAAAAAAATTTCCGGGTGAGCAGACCCCCGGACCCCCGTACGAAACTCGTGGCCCTCGGCCACTCGGGACTTCTCCCCCAAACGATAAATCCTAGATAGAACCCTGGTTTGTAGAAGTTAATCATCTTGGAATGACGACGAGAGAATTTAAAAAACGTGTATTCAGTTCGCAGTTTTAATAGAGAGATTTTGCATTGCGCTTACGACAACCGGCAAACGTGAGGATGAACTGACTTCTGTTTTTACAGGAGCCCGTGACTAGAAGCGAACATCTCCCATTCTATATGTCAATCCATTTTTACAGACCGATTTATTTTTAGACTTCTTATCGGCCGAAAAAAAACAAAGACAGTTCCGGTTCGGTGGCGCTATGACGTCAAGTCAGTTTCTTGTGATTGGTCATCGAGCTTTTGCTCTTGCGGCAGTCTTAGGCAACGTTTACACGAACCCGGTTTCACATCGACACGGTTTCATGATTTCGAAACCGCGCCAAAATCGATGCGGTTTGAAAGTGTTTACACGGAACCGTTTTCGCCACTGAGAAAATCCAAGTCGTGATGGTATTAGCGAGCGCTCCACTACGTGCTACATTCACTATTTTAAAATGAACAATGCAATTTTCGCGCCAAAATAGTAACCGTATTCAAATCGATGCGGTTTCGCTGTTTACACGACAGATAAACCGCATCGTTTTGAAAACGCTCCACTTTTGGCAGCGGTTCCAAATCGACACCGTTTCGATAACAGTCTCGATCGGTGTCGTGTAAACGGAAGGTGTAACCGCAGCGAAATCGATGCGGTTACAAATGAAACCGCGTTCGTGTAAACGGTGCTTTATTCGCGAGAAATTCAATCTAAAAAAAAATCGGTCTGTGAAAACGTTGTAGTCATGGGTTCGTGCGTTTGCCAAAAGTCAAAAGAGCCTGTTCTTTTCTGGCACATGTCTTGCTTGTTATATACAAATATCGAGAAACGTCTAAAAAGAGAGAGACAAGTTAGAATAAGAGAATTTTCATGCTTTTGTGATGATTGCCATAAATCTGAAAGGTCCATATTTATCTTCCAACGCTTACTTACTTTAGATTCCTGATCTTGCTCACTTGTATTTCCTAGGTTTCTGGCTTCTTGAAGTTAGCCTTTGAAATCGTCCATTTTTGAAAATATTTATGCTCTTTTAAAGAACTAGACAAATCCCTAATTCTTGGCCGTTTTTCAAGTGATTCTTTTCTTAGAAAAATCCCAGTCCTTGCAGATTCAATGCATTCTAAGCAGCCAGCTTCTTGAATGTCCGCTTCGAAAGCGTACATTCTTTGAAAAAATTCTAGTGGTTCCCCCTTTTCAAAATCTCAAAAAGCCGCATTTTCGAAGCTTTGGAAAATCTTGCCAACTTTTCCATTTTCCCGACACGGGAAAAGACGGAGAAGTTCAACTTATTTTCTGACTGCATTGCCTACGGCAACCCAATAAAAAACTGCTTGGAAGACGCATCCAATATGTGAACTCAGTGGAGATTTTGAAAAGGGGGACCATTGGAAAATGTTCAAAAATGGACTATTTAGAGGATCTGAATGGGGGGGTCCACATGTCGATTGTCGGTTAAAATTTTATTACTTTGTCGGTTGTCGGTTAAAATTTTCGACCTTTGTGGGTTGTCGGTAAATCCCAGTTAATTTTTTTGCCGCTAGTCGGTAATTTTTCCCTCGCTTTGTCGTTAGTCAGTAATATTTTCTAGCCCTTTGTCGCTAGTCGGTTAACCCCATTCACACCCTCTATTTAGAAAGCATAATTATAGAAGCTAAAAACAGGAGAGAGACTTCTCGTGATCTTCAATTGCTGATTTATTGATCTGATATTGATCTATTTCGTTGAGCAGCAGTTTTAGCACAGAAAAAAAATCATAGGGTTCTTCAACTTTCAATGCATTTTACTTCAGAGAGCATGCCAATTTTTAGTCCCTAAAAATTTACACAAGAAATCGGCCATTGTTGAACAGTGTCCCTTGTCTGCCTCAGAATATCCTCAGTTGTTTTATTGGATCTTAATGCTTGACCTCATGCGCATTGTAGGATCATAGTGTCTGGTATTACTTCTACAATACATGCTCTTGTGAACTCCAACTTCCTTTTCAGAATATATAATAACAGTAAAATCCGTTCTCAGATTGAATCCGTTTTTACCTCGGTTGAATACGCACCGCACACAGATGAATGAAGGGGTAGGAGGGGGGGGGGGGGGAGGGGTGTCCGGGCTCGAATAGTGGTAAGTGTATTGTGCAGTTCTTTGTTTTCTTACTATGTTGTAATGTTGAGACTGAATGGATAAGATCTAGAGTATGAATCCAGAAATCGATAAGGTGATACGAAGGTTGAGATGCGTAAGACAGAGCTGGGAAAGGTGTTTTC
>NC_090873.1:29439418-29441918 GCF_036669935.1 Montipora foliosa
AATGGCGGAGACATTCAGGAACGATGCGGTCCCGAGAAGATATAAAACAAGGTAACAAAGAGTTAAAGTAAATGGACAGAGTATGTCAAGGTTGTAGTTTTCACTCAATGCCAATTTAAAAACCACTGCGAGCTTCATGTGAACGAAGAATCCCACAAAAAGATCAGAAAATGCGAGACTCAGTAACAGCTTCCTCAAATTGGCTGGTAGCGATGAGGCTTTCCACAAGGCGCGAATAGCCAGAACGTTTCCAATTGTTGCCACTGGTGAAAAAACAAAGTGTAATACGCACAGGGAAAACAAAGCTTTACTATAAGATTCAACAATAAGTCGAATTCCTCGTAACTCGTAAAAGCAGAACTGGTCGGCCATGCCGGGTAACGTTTGCATTGGAAATGATGTCCTGGCAGGATTATTCTTTGTTATAATTGAAGTGTGAATGTCCAAATAGCTTTGTTTTCTTATTAGTCAATTTTTTCACCAGAATTGTTCAGGTGTATAGAAGAGACAATTGCTTAAATTGTGTTTAAAAGTGCGAGAATCAATTCTGTATTTTGACAACTGTATGATGTAACTTTCAATAGAGTTTACGTTTTCAGTGCATTGACACTGGCAGTTAAAAGGCTTAATTAATCTAGAGGCTTTGACGGCAATACAGCTGCTTCCGAGACGACAATACTGTCTGTGAGGTGACCATGTCTTAGTCGTTGCATTCACTTTTTTACCTATTTAACTTAGTTGAACTAATTGGTTGGCCAGAATATTGTGACAATCCCGGCGTGACAGTTTGTCCGCTTGTCGGGCGTATTCAAACAACAATGACAATTAATTCTCACCTGGCCGCTATAACCGCTTCATGTATTCGTCACTGAACAATCAGAAAAGCGATATCTTGTTGAGTATATAATAAAGGACGTTTACGGCGACAAAAGCATCGGCGAAACAACAAACGTGCGTCTTAAGCTTTTGTACATTTAATTTTTCAGGGGCACCCAACGACCAATTTGTTGTAAAATGTATTATTATACCCCAGTTAATGAAAATAAATGTTATTAAGGCATTTTCAGGTGTTTTTCAGTGTTGCTGGGAAAAAATTATCTGTTCCTTTTTCCCAGCAAGACACACAAGAAATTTCCCAGCCAGCTAGATAAAATTGGTTGGTTTCCCAGCCAGCTGATCAAATTTATTTCCCAGCCAGGAATTAAAGTACTTAATTACTTAATTACTTACTTAATTAAATTAATTAATATATATATATATATATATATAAATATAAATGGAAGGAATACTACTACTACTACTACTAATAATAATAATGATGATGATGATGATGATAACAATAACAATACTTATATTGATAATGATAATGGAACGATAATGTAAAACACACAGCTGTAGTTCTTGTGTTAGTATGATACTCTACATGTACCGCTGTCTCGAGCAGTTTGAATTTTAGGAGCCTTTTGTCACCCTGGAGAGCGAGCACAGAATTCATAATACCTAGCAACATTGTACACAAAAGCAATAAAATACTTGCTAGGATAAACCTGTATTGTCTACAATAAGGCAGAACAACTGGAACCTTGAAATAGCTCTTCATTTTACATTTTTATTGATGTCTTCAGTTACACAATTGCTAATGTCCAATTCCTTGCTATTTCCATGGTAGCCTGAAAAATAATTAAAAAGGAAATAAATTAGAGACCAATATTAATTGGGTAGAACCAGCAGTAATGCTGATTGAGTTTTCAGATCTAGCTATGGACTCACTAATCATTGTTATCACAGGGGACCCACACAAAGGGTGAATTTAGAAGCAATGTATGAGAATAGCAAAAAGTTCCATAATTATTATTGTACTATTCTGCAATAAATATTTACACAAGATGAGGATAAACTATCTGAAATGATGTGCTGTTGTTATTATGGCTGAAAATGGCAAATTGTAGCAATTTTACCAGAGCAACACACGTCCTTGAAATCGCTAAATTTCCCACAAGCAGCCACAATAACGACACAGAAAAACATTTTGGATGAAGGTTAGTTTATTCTCATCTTATATGCAAATATTTATCCCAGAATTGTACAATAATATGGAACTTTTTGCTATTCTCATACATTGCTTCTAAATTCAATAATACCAAGGGTGACAAACACATTATGTAGACATCCTGTGATTGTTAGTATTTGTAAAAAGTAGACTCGAGCCCCTGTAATTCTTAGATGCAGAAACCTTACGCTTAAGTTGAAACATGTTTATTTATCATGAATGTCTTTGCGGTTTGGCAAAAAAACAGCTTGAGGTAATAAGATCTATTTGTCATCATGGTGCAGAGCAGTCAACAAATTTAGCTATATATCTTTCCAGATCAACTGAAAAATTAAAAAAAAAAATTCCCTTGACTCGCCAAATATGACATTCACATCTTGAGCTGGATGGATAACAAGATCAGTAAAATTTCTGCAGGCCATATAGGTCTAGCACTTAAACTGGTCAAAA
>NC_090873.1:29451918-29459418 GCF_036669935.1 Montipora foliosa
CGACGAGTTGATAAGCACCAAGAACATTGTGATGTAACATGCTACCCAAGCAGAATCGTTTGAAGGATTTGATTTCCTTATTAGTACTGAGCAAAAGCGCGGGAGATGAGTCACGACGAAGACAATATAAATATACAAGACATTCAGGGAAGACTTTCGTTCTCGGAGGAGAACCGTTGCGGCTTGCACATTTTGCTGCTGAAGTTGAATTCGTATTTGATTCTGATGATATCTCGTCACCATGTAAACACGATAATATGCAACTGTTGTGAACATAAATCCCAAGAAAACTGTAATGATGGAAACGAAATAGTTAAACGCTGCGACCACCACAGAAGCAACGACACAACTTCCCAGCCATATGGTGGCCAAGGCTCTTACAACGCGTTTTGTGGTGACAAGTTCTGCATACCTTAAATGAAGAGAAACGGCAAGAAGTCTGTCAACAGCAATGGCGGAGACATTCAGGAACGATGCGAACGCGAGAAGGTATAAAACAAGGTAACAAAGAGTTAAAGTAAACGGACAGAGTATGTCAAGGTTGTAGTTTTCACTCAAAGCCAATTTAAAAACCACTCCGAGCTTCATGTGAACGAACAATCCCAGAAAAAGATCAGAGAATGAGAGACTCAGTAACAGCTTCCTCAAATTGGCTGGTAGCGATGAGGCTTTCCACAAGGCGCGAATAGCCAGAACGTTTCCAATTGTTGCCACTGGTGAAAAAACAAAGTGTAATACGCACAGGGAAAACAAAGCTTTACTATAAGATTCAACAATAAGTCGAATTCCACGTAACTCGTAAACGCAGAACTGGTTGGCCATGGTAACTTTTGCATTTGAAATGATGTCCTGGCAAGATTATTCTCTATTTTAATTGAAGGGTGGATGTCCTATTAGCTTTTTTTTCTTATTAGTTAACGAGAAAATTTATGCAACTCGCGCTTGCCTTGTAAATGTGCCGACAACGTGCTTTTTTGCTGTCAGCACGAGTTCGGATTTGGTAGACCCTCCGCTAGTGTTTTTATAAGAGATTGAAATTATAGGATTCTGTAAAGCCTGGCTTTTTATGTTGACAGCAAAGGAAAGCTAAACTAGCTATTGGCATAAAGGCAAATAAAGTTGCGATGTGGCTCGGTTAGTTAACACAACTGTAGGATGTAACTTTCAATAGAGTTTGAACTTTCAGTTCCTTGACACTGACAGTTAACAAGCTTAATTTAGTGGCTTTGACGGCAATACAGCTGCGTCCGAGACAAAAATGCTGTCTCTGAGGTGACCATGTCTTGGTCGTTCCATTTACTTCTTCACCCATTTAAACTAATTGGTGGCCAGAATATTGTGACAATCAGTAACAGTTTGTCTACGTGTGGGGCGTATTCAAACAACAACAACGTTTAATTCTCACCTGGCACGACCCAATCAGTTGCATTTTACAAAACGTGGAATAAAATTGAGTTCGGGAGCTCCGAAGCCAACTCGAGCCAGCGATGACAGAGCGGAATTTGAACTCATTGTAGCTGCCGGCATATTTTGCTCCCTAACCACCATAAATTTTTCAGAGTTGGGGTTTGGTTCGTGAAATATGCAATGTGTTCTTTATTAATTAAGCAATAGCTCTCGATGCAGGTGAAGATGTTATAGTGTAGGACCTCCGAAACACCATCAAAAGAAAAAGATATCCCATGAATATCTCTTCGGTTGAGTGTTATGACCTGTTATATTTTTGGGAAGTTGTTAGTTACAAATAAAATATAAGAAGTCACGTGAAGTCAGTGGATAACCTTTTCTCTAATCGATCATTTTGTCTGGTGAAAGAATAAATCTCATTGTGTCGTTTCTCTCCTCTCTTTTCGTCATTAATTAAAATTCATCTTAGCCTTGATATACTCTCTAGAAGTTTCTTGGTTTTTGTGCGTTTTAAAGGGGCTAGGTCACGCTATTTTAGGTAATTTTGTTTAATTTTGTTATTTATGAGCTCTAAACGTCAAATTGGCAGAGCAAGAGTCTTTCATTTGCAAAATCACGGCCACATAACCACTGGGAATGATTTTCCAGCTTTGTAAATGACATTTTGATATAGACTGATATAAATTTGAAAAAAGGTGGGCCGACGTTTTTCAAATTTACCTAAATTCAATCCATTTCAATCCTCTCCAGTTTTGTCCATCCATGTCTCTTCTTGGCTTCCCTGTGTTTTGTTAGAGTTCTTCTATAGTTTTGAACAGTTATTTTGATATTTTAGTTAATTCTATGACCATTCGATCAGTGCTGAAATCGCCTAAAATTGCGTGACCTAGCCCCTTTAAGCTTCTGTGCATTTAATTTTTTTTTCGTCCTCTGCAAATTTGCCACGTGAAATGAACGAATCTCACGTTGAAAGGAAAGGGAATTGATTTCCGTTTTGCCTGGAGCCGAAAACTAGGAGCAAACATCTCCCATACTATATGTCACGCATTTTTAAAGACCGATCTATTTTAAGACTTCCTATCCGCCGAAAAAACAAAGGCAGTTCCAGTTCGGTGGCGCTATGACGTGAAGTTAGTTTCTTGTGATTGGTCATCGGGCTCCTGCTCCTGCGGCAGTCTTATCAATCTAAAAATAAATCGGTCTATGAAAACGTCGTGACAGAAGTATAGGGCTGTTGTTCGCTCCTAGTCATGGGATCCTGCGTTTACCAAAAGTTAATGAAACCTGTTCTATTCTGGTACATTTCCTGCTTGTTATATACAGATATGGAGAAACGCCTGAAAAGAGAGAGACAATCAAGTTACAATAAGAGAATTTCATGCCTTTGTGATTAAAAACGAAGAAGTCGCTTGAGGCGACAGCCGCGTGGAATCTAGCTTCTTGAGAGCATGCCAAACCTCCCAAGTGCAACTATAACTAGATAGTACAGGTTCAACCGTTTACTATTTGTGATGTGACATCTCGAGATAGTTTGTGACATCCTTTGTCTTCTTTGAATGCCTCTCGATCACTAACTCTTTGAACTGCGGCTTTCACTTAGGCTTGCAAATCGCTTTGCAAGTCGCGCGAACAAATATCAGCTAACGCGTTGGAACAGGACATTTTTAGTGTTTTCTTTTTCATAAAGCTGCGAGGAAATTTCAGCATTCTCGGTGGTATAATGGTCGGTCATTATTGCAGTTTGAGGAAAAAGCTTTTTTTTTGCCCCGGGGATGCGTCAGTGTTTTTGTCACAATCATTCACCTATGGGCGAACAGCAAATGGGTAATTGACAAAACAAAGTGCGCGCTTTACTTTTGTTGATATATTATAATTCATAGTTTTCTAGCTTTTTGAAGTTGTCTTTCGAAATGATCCCTTTTTGTGGAAATTTTGTAATAGCCCACACTATTTGTAAGGCAAACTTCAAGAAGCTAGAAAACTAGAGAATAAAAGTGCCACGCGTTCTTCAAATTAGGATTCACTCAAACTGAAACTGAGGACTATAGAGTTTTTCTATGGAAAAAACACCGATTGGAAGAAAGCCTAGAATTAGGGATTTGGCTTGTTTTTTTCAAATGCGTCTAATAGGCGGATTTAATGGAGATTTTGAAAAGGGGGACCCATTGGATAATGTTCAAAAATAGACGATTTAGGAACAGTAAAGACACGTCTCACGATCTCCCAATGCTCATTCGTCGACCTGGGGTTTCTGGTCCTTTCACAAAATCCACATTTTAGACTCTTGAAAAACTTCCTATTTCGATTCTTTTAGCAGCAGTTTTAAGCACAGTAAAAAAATCATAAGGTCCTTGAACTTTCAACGCATTTTACTGAGAGAGCGTGCAATTTTTTTAGTCCCTACAAATTTCCACAAGAAATTGCCCATTGTTGAATCTGCCCCACGGTAATCTCAGAATATCTTTATTTTGGACATTTGGACTGATTCTAGGCCTTTTTCCGAGCGTTTTTTTTCTTAGAACAATTCTACTGTTCTTAAACTTTCAGTGCATTTGAATAAGGACCGTAGGCAACATGCCTTTCCTAGTTTTTCAGCAAATTTCCTGAAGAAATCAACCATTTTTTGTTTTGGTCGGACCCGTCTCGTAGAATCTCAAAAAAATCCACATTTTACATACTTTTGAGAAAAACTTGCCTTTTCTTCAGTCGATTCTAGGCTTTTCCCCCATAGCCCAAGTTCGCGTCACTACAGGCAGCCGTTGAGGATTTAAACGCGTTGTAAGACTTTGTATGGAAAATATATATACCGTCGATTATGAAGCCTAAAAAACGCTCAATTTAATGTTCATTCAATAAAATGAATAAAACTGACTCACCTCTTGTGTATTCTTTTGCGTTTTGGAGCTTATTTTACCTTTTCGGGAATTCCGTGTTTTCAGTGTTCTAAGACGAAGTCAAGGCTGCACACTAACATAGCTCAGAGGCGGTTTGCGCCTCGAAAATCCATCCCAGCCGCCAGTTTTTCAAAGCTAAGGCCCCATCATTTGCGAACCTCGGTGAATGTTTCGTCGTCAAAAATCCCCACGCACATGGTTGGAAATGAGCATTTTCTGCTTCCGATTCCACGATAGCTGGTGAAAATAACAGCTGCTGATTACCGAATTGGTCACTGAACATGGGTCCGAGGTCAAATTAACTCTACCCGATGAGGTACAGTCATTTCATGTACAACACTTACCCCATCACCACAGCGGCTTCTCGAACTGCTCCATTATTATTAGCGACCAATGACAGCGAGGCGACGCGACGGGACATCATCAGACAAAACAGACAGCAAAATTTGAATATTCTGCGGGGTTTTCGTCGAGCTGCAGGGCGAAGAGATCGCTCGAAAATCAATTTATATCTTGTTTTTTAGCCTTAACATTGTTCACGTTGTACAGACAAAATTAAAGAGTTGCAGTGCCAGTTTGTGATTCCACTCTGTGATGATCAAACGGCCATGTATCGCAATTTCTACTGGCAATCTCGTTCTCAGCGTTCTCTCCTACTCTTCCCCAGAGTAGGAGAAAACCCTGGGAACGAGATTGCTTCTACTGGCTGGTTTCAACAATATGCATTCACTTAAGTCCATGTACATTGACACTAGGCACTCTTAGCATCTTGGAGAGTTGGTAAAATGGGGTAGCAGGGATAGCGCAGTGGTGGGAGTACTCGCCTCCCACCAGTGTGGCCCAGGGGCCCGATTCTCAAAAGTCCCGAAAACTTTTCGGGCCCGAAAAGCCATCTGTGAAATTGCCAACCGCTTGTTTTGGAAAGCCGATCTTTTAACATGCTTTCAAGGTAACAAAAAGAAAATTAACTGTGAAGTTTGACGAATTAAATGTTCTTCGTTCTTGCGTTACAAAAGGAATTGTGACACCCGAAAATGGCCCGTAAAGTTTCGGGACTTTCGAGAAACGGCCCCAGGCTCGATTCCCGGCAGATTCGGCGTCATGAGTGGATTGAGTTTTTTGGTTTCCATCTTCAAGAGGTTTTTTTCTTCGTGTTCTTCGGTTTAACTTTACAATACAGCTTGGATTTACATTGCATAAAAGTATTTCTCACCAAGGATTTGTTTAGCACTTTCCAGATGTGGCCGCTTTATCAGCTCCAGTGGTAGAGCATAAGTAAGTAAGTAATGTCGCGATTGATTGATAGGACAAACATACGTGTCCTATTTACATAGCATTTTTGCAGTGGGCTCGGACATCAGCATACTAAGGGCGCCTATGGCAGCCGCTATCAGTCCATTTTATGAGCCCACTGAACCCTCCCAACCCATGATGAGTGATGATGTAAGTGATGAAGATAGACCACAACACCGGGAACCACGTCCCCTACAGCTCACAACATACAGTATCAAGTCATAAGCTTCGATCCCACCAATTCTCTGGCTCTGGGTCTTTTTCCATCTCATCCACAGAACGTCAACTCAGTAGAGGTTATCTTTAAGTGCCGGCTTATCAAGCGATTAAAAATGACACTTATTATACTTCCTTGTTCTGTGTAGGACTCTTCAAATGTTGTCTAGGCAAAGTTAATGAAGAGTCGAGGTGCCATAAGAGTTTCTGGGCTTTTAAGGCGAGCAGGCCTGTTTCCTTCAGGTGGTCAATTTTACTTTTCTTGTCAACAAAAAAAGTTGATTTGATTTGAACTGTGCACTGAATAAATTGACACTACACTTTGATGAAGTCCATTTATTATTTCCATTTTAAATACATGTACTATCATTATTATCCTTGCTGTTCAGGCAACGTCAAGCATCTTACAACACGATATAATACAACAAGAAAAAGCACTGTTTCCAGGAGCGCCTCCTGCTGTCTCTTAATTCGACCCTTCAATTCAATACAGTGCTATACTCGTTCAAAGACTGCTGAGCAAAAATTTCAAAACAAGGCTGCAACTAATATTGAGGAGTACCAATTCCTCATTAATAATATACCTGAGTTAGCCATTTCGAATTTTCTCATGTAGATCATTAACAAGTAATCACATGATTTTTCTCGTGCAATTTGGAATAAATAACGGCTCTTGCAATTTTGTTCGTCTTTGAAAAAAAATAATTGTGCTCATTTGTCGAAATCATGTGATAAAGTCATAGCAAAAAGTTGGACTTTTGCAAATTCTAAATGAAAAAAAAAATTATATATATACACGTCACCACTAATTTGATTGGTCTTGAATTTTAATAAATATATTTCTGCGAAAAAACACTGATTATTTACAAACGTTTTGTAACATAAACATTTTGTACACACACTGGCTAAAGGCCTCTATTTTCCTACTAATCCCGTCAGCATGAGAAAAAAATATACTGAGTGATGCGCAAACATGAGATTCTGATTTCCACCTTGGAACTAAGTGCTTTATGGGCCACTTTAAACAATAACATAATACTCTTTGTTTTCCCTCCAAAATTTTGCATAAGCATTGTTTTTATTTTCTCTTGGGACCACTGCAAGTCCCTAGAGAAACTGGAAACAACGCTTATGCAGAAATTTGGACGGCAAACAAAGCCAATTATGGTATTTTTAAAGGTGGCCTATCACAAAGGCATCTACCATTTGGGGAAGAAATTTACATGTTGGTGTCTACGCCATGAGGGTGACAATTTGTCACCTTTATTCAGAGTTACTATAAAAAGAGCTTGTTGTCAAAAAAGAGGAATTATAGATAGTGGAGAATATTGTATTAAGTTGGTATTTTTGGCAGCAGGGAATAACTGTTAGGGAAATATTATCCTTCCTAAGACTACCCCCAGATGCCTACTGTCATTCACCAATGTTTTTACTCAAACAACATGGCGTCTACCAGGCGAGTCCACCAACAGTAAGCATTTAAGTTTAAGCACTCAGGAGTGAGCTTCCTCCACCATCTCTTGGAGTTTGTCCTTTCCAACCAGATTAAATATTCCTCTCGCAAACTCAACAAAAAGCCTTTCCATATAGTTTGACCTGTCAATCCTTGTTCCTTCCAAAAATCCAATGTGTCCCCCATAGGATGTCAACACCATGGAAACCAGTGGATTTTGTGCCACTGATTCTACGG
>NC_090873.1:29464418-29484418 GCF_036669935.1 Montipora foliosa
GTTAGAGAGTAAGAGTAATAGAAAAACTGACCATCTCATTGACAACTGCATTGTAAAATGGAAGATGAGTGCCTGAAATATCCAAGAGATTGTACCATTGGCAGCCATCTCCAAGAAGGAGACCCATCAATGGAATGGATGGCCACAAAGCCCTTTCAAGCGAAGGGGGAGGAAGCAAGAAACTATCACACTGATAAATTGAGTGGAAAGAAATTTAAATTTAATTTTACTTGGGGTGTAGGGCTGGCACAGTGGAGAAAGCACTCACCTCCCACCAAAGTGGCACAGGTTCGATTCCCAGACTTTGCGTCCTACATCATGTTTCAGTGTTCAACACTAACGCTTGCCTGATTGCCCGGGGCAAGCAAAACATATCCCTGGGGAAGTAAAACAACTCTAGACTAACACTTGCCCGATTGGGCAATCAGAATATTTGGTCGACTAATATTTTGTGGAACAATTTGATTTGCAACGAAGAAAGTGGCTGGTAATATGACGTAGTCACCGCAAACATGATAGAAAAATTATAACAACGTTACATCTCTTTGCTGCCATTTATTTTCTGTTAAAAATATATAGGTACAAACCTCACAACAGACTGGAAAAAGGAACATGTTCGTGGCTGCCAATTTTCTCCTCACCAAAAAAATGTTTGTTTCAATGAAACCCAATTTTCGCCCGGCCAAATTCGCTACGGTTATTTGTATCAAACAAGCACACAAGAAAATTCTACCTTTTGTCACGCAATTTCAACCTAATCCTAACATACTATTGGACAAATGGCAATTAATTCAAATCCAGCCTAATCTCAGAGAGATATAGTAAAGGAATCTCCCTTGATCTCTTATAGAAAAGGAAAATCGCTTAAATGTATGCTTGTCACAGCAAAACTGAGAAGACTACTGGAACACCATGGACACAGCAGGAGTCGCGTTGGTCTATCAAACCCATTAAATGGGTTTTGAGTTTTATTGGGCAACAGGTCTTTAGAAGGCAGGAAACCAGATAAAAACCATGGGCAACCAAAAAACACAAAAATGGTTGCCCAAAGGGTAAATTAGTAAGAAAGTACATTGTAAGTGTCAAACACTGTCTTTGTAGTTTGTCGGTTCTTTACTCTGTGGATACTCTGGTTTTCCCCTATTCTCAAAAAAGCAATGTTTAATTTGATTGTGTTAATTTGTCGATTTTCAGTTTGCAGTGTCCCCAATAAGTGCTCTAGCACTAGAAGACTAAACACTAAGTCTTATTGAAAATCAATGTTCCGTTCCTTTTTAATTAACTTGAACTAAACTCAAAACATCAGTGCCCGAAAAAAAATGTAAGAAGTGCACAAAATCCTATGAAAAAGTCACTACAACAGAATTTCATCCACCACTGCATAACAGATTCAAGAGCATGCAGGATCTGGTATGGTTCCATTCTACATTTAAACATTTTTCAAACTCGTTCAATTTTGATTTTTTTTAGTTTCAGATTATGATCATAACAAAATGTTAGATGAAGCAAAATCGAAATTGAACTGGTTTGAAATAATTAAAGAGAATATTCTAACCTTAACATTATGTGCACATATTATACAATGTGACTGAAGGGGTAGTTTCTAAAGAAACTGTGGTGCTGCATCGGTGGGGAAGTAGTATACAAAAATTTGGTTTTATCAACGGAGTTGATAATGTAAATTGGCCACCGTACAGAGATTCTAAAAGCGTACAGAGCTTTTTGTGCAGCAACCGTACAGAGATTCTAAAAGCTTTTAGAATCTCTGTACGGTGGCCAATTTACATTATCAACTCCGTTGACAAAAACCAAATTTTTGTATTATACAATGTACACACTTATAATCGAGGCTGACCTCAGAGAATGAATAATAGTTACTGCTCCTTGTTATTAACTAAATCAAATTTGATATAAACAATCATTTGGATGATATTGTATCCACTTACCCTCCCATTGAAATGCCCATGCCGAATATTGGTGAGCCAGGGCAAGATTTATGAATGTGCGACAAGACAAATTTGAGGTCCTCAGTATTTGCAGCGCAGAACGTGCGAGGAGTCTGCAAAACAAATTTAGACATTACTGATGCATACAATAATGTACCGCAATCTGTATGGCTGACCCACAATGGCAAGGCACATAATTATAGCCATTGCTACATGTATAATTATCTTTTCATAATGAAATCATGTGGAAGACCATACAATTAAGCATCCTTGAAGAAATATATAAGTACACCTTTCACTTCAACATTAGTGCTAATTACTTTAATTAATAGACCAATTCAATCCTTAAAACCAAAGGCATCATCTCGAGGCTGAAATCCTTATGTAATTTTAATTTTATTCCCCAGGGCCTCAAGATGATGCCTTTTGTTTAGGACTGAGTTTTGATATATATCGAAATTGGTCTATTGAAATGCAAGCTTTATACGACGAACCACAGATGTTCCACTAATCAGAAAGACTAACTAAATCACGTCAGCACTAATCTCAAATCAAAGGTTGGTTTTTCATGGGAGGGGAAAACAAGAATACCCAAAGGAAAACCTTGGGAGTAGAGATTAGATTATCACCAGTCAACCCACTTCATGCTGAGTCTGTGAATTGAATTCCCGGACACATTGGCTGGACATGTATGCAAGTACTTTCACCAATGCATAAATTTAACTCAGCTTTCCTAAACAGTTCTTTCCCTTGTGGAAACAAGGGTCAGGCATTGTGAAATCATTGGCCTTGTTGTGAAATACTGGATAACTATAATATGTTATTATTTTACAAAGAAAAGGTAACACTGAATACAAAAGGCTAATCGCAATTGTTTCGGCTCATATACCTTTAACTGGGAAGCTCCAAAGCCCCGATGATTTGCCACAATTGTCCTGTTAACAAACAAGGATGAAAAAGGTACAGTATGCACGCAAAAAGAAAAAATGCCAGTTGTGTAAAAACGAGACTTCAACGGACCACTGAATGTGACTCCTTAGTGGCCCAGAGACAAACTTAAATTTTTGCAAGCCCTGTACGCACACATCCCCTTTTATTTTTTGTAGAGTCCACTATTAATGTAAGCTGGCCATGCAGTTTAAGAAAATTGTAGTCTTTTTTTATAGACAATAAGATGATATTCAAGTATTAAATTGACAATTTTGTAACCTTTGACTCTTGAATGGTATCTATTTTTGAGGCACTATAACTGCAGCCTTAAAGTGGGACTACCACTATATCCCTCCATACATGTCCAATATACCCAAACGGATACGATTCGTCTCGTCAAACCGATGGTCCATTAATTGGTACGAATGGTAGGATTGGTACGGATAGAAAATAATGTCATTCCAATGGTTTCATCGGTGAAAAACAAGTTCGCTTAAATTACACCAAGTAGAAACGCGCTAATAATTATGAATATTCCTCGTTCCAACCAACCACACAAAACATGTTCGCTTTCACCAATAGAAGCATTGGAATCACCACTAACACCAATGGAGTCTATTTGTGAGTATTGGACAGCCCTCCTATACCCTTTCAAAATTCAAAACTACATGTATAACTTGGCAAGATGTCTTAATATGTGAAGTTCTATCTCTGATGGGAAGTGCAATAATAAAACTGTAATTATTTTCAGCGTAATTTTCAGCTTTGGTTTGCTATCATTGATCATTAATTCAAAATTGTCCAAGAACTGCAAGGGAAGTTGGGTCATGCAAGCACATTGTGACGTTGTACACTCAATGGGCAGGTACAAAAGGCAGACTGGATCAACTCAGATCACTGAGTGACACCTGGGATCGAGCGAAAAACTGTTTTGTAAGCCAAAACTACCTGATGTTTGCACCAATTTCACCAAGGTCAGCTTAAAGATTAGGGCTAGGGTGATTTGTCATTCTTTTACGTTGATCCGAGGTGGTCTGAGATTGTCTGGTCCGAATTTTGTACCTGCCGACACTCAACGACATTAAATTTTCTTTCCAACATGGTGTGTTGCAGCAATGGAATGACAGAATTCCCAAATATAAAAAAAAAGAAAAACATGATTGTACCCCTCGATCATTCCACTGCCTCAAGATATTGACATAATGCTTTGCGATTTATATTAGGCCTTAAGTTAGCCAAGTTCCTCCAAAATTCTAGGCTGGTGTGGTTTGTTGTCTCTGTGTGAGAATGATCATTATCACACTTGAAGATAATTAATTGAGATAATCTCATCAGTTTAACACTGAACCAATCGCCTACAAATTAATGATAGTGCAAGGGGAGCAAAAAAGAAAATTTATAATAAAATAAAGCTGATCAGAGTGAATAGAGAAAAATGACTAGAAGATCAAAATTGGTCTGTGCAGGTGATGCTTTTGGATGAAGATCTCGCCCCTTGTCAGGTAAGGCCCAGCAAATAATTTACAAAAAGAGAATGCTTCCTTTGTTTGGTAAGGATAACACTAACCGTACTCCAAGCTCTTTACCAAGTAACACCAAGTGTCTGCAGTAACTGGTCTCACTTCCCCCTAAAATAAGCAATAAAGTAATTAACCACTACTGATAATCGATATCTGAGAGATGTCCTACTTCTTTAAAAACCTTTCACAAATAACACCTTGTTAGATAATTTTCAATTTACAGAAACTTGACTCTTACTAAAATCACTTCAAGTTTGTCTCTCTGTAGACAGAAGCAATTCATTTCAGACTAAGCAATTCAAATGCCTGAGTGCATGGTAAGTTCACAAGACAACAAATGGACCTTTTGCATGACTGTGACATGTGGCCTTGTCAATCAAACAACAATTGTGGTACAAAACAGATCCCAGAAATGGAAAGAACATGATCAAATTAGTAAGAATGTCGATTTTGAGGCCACTGACATTTAGCTGAGAGATTTTACTGTAACAGTGATTTTAATGCTTAAAGTGCACCTAAACCAAAAATATTTTTTTCGCTAAAATAAATCTTTGCACCTGTTCGAAACGCATTGCGGCCATTTTTTCCTTTTTCTAACAAATCCTGCCATTTTATAGGCTTCGAAAGTTGCGAAAATCCAAGCATCTTTTGTTCACGACCGAGTCAGAAGGGGAGTGGGTCTATTCCCGCTTTGACGTCACATAATGATTTATATTGCATTAACTCTTTGTAAAAATGCATGCAAAGTAGATTGTGACCAAGCTCAAGAGGTCTGCAGGGGCAAACCAAGACTAAAGATGCACCCTGGTCCTCCAGGTTGGGGCTTGTGCAGAGGGCCAACAACCCACTAAGCGGCACCGAATGGTTAGTGCGAAGTCTTGCATGTACAAGCACAGACAAGAAGAAAACAAGAAGTGGTTTCACTTTGACCATTTGCTAATCTTAAAAGCAAAGGCACATTTGAGTAAACCACAGGCTCAAATAGTAATTTAATTGCCATAAACGTGCTTCAGTTGTTGTTGTAAAGAAGACAGGTAGATTCTCTCGACATAAAATAGAAGCAACAAAAAAGACCAAAATTTCCCTTTCATACGTAGTGAGCAAAGCGACATCAAAATGGTCGACTGATCCGCTAAGGACGAGACATGCGATTTACCCTTCTCTCACTGTTGACGATTTCGGATATCGACCACATATCATCTTTAGGGACTGGAGTAAATTAGCGACATTTTTCAGTTTGTTCTCAAAAGACCAGCAGAGTCACCTACCCCTAGATGAAATATTTCGAGATACTTACCCACCACTAAGCGTGGTCTAACAAAGAATTTGAAGAATTTTCAACCTATTTTGCGTCAAATAAAGCATCATATTGTGTCCGACCCTTTGGAAGAATGACATCTCACACCGGAATTTTAATCAGGAAATATTATGTTGCTTACTTGAAGTATCATGCCCCATTTTAAACCTAATAGTTCTCCTTCGGACTTTGCACTAAAAAAAAGCATGTTTCAGAATCCACAACGACACTTTCAAACAGCGACATGGTCGAGGAAGAGTTCTCTCCAGTACAGCCCATGAAGCAAGCTGGTGAGAGCATTCGGGAAGCCAGTGCGCCAAACACTCTTCTGCCGACCAAGTCAACAACCTAGGATAGGGACCTGGAACATCAGAACCCTATATGAGACCAGAAAAGCAGCACAGGTGTGTAGAGAAATGCAAAGATATAGCCTAAAAATCCTTGGCCTAGGCAAGACTAGATGGAGTGGAGCTGGACAGACGAGACTAGCGAGTGGAGACACCATCATCTACTCTGGACAGGAGGAAGGACAGCCCCACATACAAGGCGTAGCACTGCTGTGGACACCCAAGGCAACACAAGCACTGCTGTCCTGGGAACCTGTGTCACCAAGGATCCTCACAGCATGATTCAACTCAAAGGGCAGGAAAGTTACCATCCTACAGTGCTATGCTCCAACTAATACCGCAGAGCTAGTAGAGACAGAGATTTTCTGCGAGCAAGTCCAAGCCATCATGGACAAAACACCAAAGAGAGATCTGAAGATCCTCATGGGAGACCTCAAAGCTAAAGTGGGAGCAGACAACACCAACAGAGAACTGATCATGGGCAGACATGACACCGGAGAACAGAACGAAAACGGCGAACTTTTCACAGAGTTTGGCCTGGTCATTGGAGGCACCATCTTTCCCCACAAGACCACCTGGACTTCCCCTGATGGCAAGACTGTAAACCAGATTGACCACATCATCATCAGGCAAAAGCAGAGAAGAAGCCTGCACAACGTCAGGGTAAAGTGCAGAGCAGATGCAGCATCAGACCACCATCTTGTTGTTGCTGTCCTCAAGACCAAGCTGAAAGCCTACAACAGCAGGGCAGAAAGAACACCATACAAGTTCAACATGCTTAGCCTGAAGGAAATAGCAAAAACAGAAGAATTCCAGCTTGAACTGCTTTCCCAGCTGCCAGAGGAAACTATTGAAGAGCAGTAGCATAGTCTGCGTGACACCTGGAAGACGACATGCTAAACAGTCCTGGGAAGAAAACAAGGAAACACAAGGAGTGGCTGACAACAGAAACATGGACACTGATTACCGAGAGAAAACGACTAAAAGACCAGATCAACCAAACACAAGTCCAAGAAGAGAAGCAGGAATTGCAAGCACATTACTGGGACAAAAACCAGGAAGTGAAAAGAAGCGCAAGAAAAGACAAGAGAAGCTTCATTGAGGATCTGACCCAGGAAGCAGAGACCACTGTGAACCAAAGAAACATGAAAAGACTATATGACATTACACAAGGACCCTCTCTGGAAAAAACAGCAAACCTAGTTGCCCAGTCAAAAACAAGAACAGCAATACCATTTCAAGGGAGGAAGACCAGAGAGCAAAATGGGCAGAACACTCAACAGACTTGCACCATGTGTTCCGTTAGATATCCCACCACCTACTGAACTCCTTGCTATTAACAATGGCTCCCCTACCAAGTATGAGATCATCAAGGCCATAAAGTCACTGAAGTCAGGCAAAGCAGCAGGCCCTGATGGCATACCACCTGAAACTCTGAAGGCAGACATCCAGACTTCAACTAACATGATGCACCCACTCCTACACAAGATCTGGGAGCAAGAGAGAGAGCCAGAAGACTGGAAGAAAGGCCACCTCATGAAGCTGCCGAAGAAAGGGGACCTGTCATCTTCCAACAACTGGAGAGAAATCACGCTGCTGTCTATCCCAGGGAAAGTAATGACGACAATCATCCTAGAGAGACTAAGGACAGTACTGGACAAGGCACTTCGGGATGAAGCGCAGGATTCCGGCAAGATAGATCATGCATAGACCACATTGCCACAATGCGCATCATCATCGAGCAGTCCCTGGAGTGGCAGATCCCCCAGTACTCAGTCTTCGTCAACTTTCAGAAGGCGTTTGACAGTGTCGGCAGGGATGTTATCTGGAGACTGATGAACCACTATGGTTTTCCAACAAAGTTCATCACCATCATCCAACGACTGTATGAGGATGCCACCTGCCAAGTCATCCATGATGGGAAGCTGACGGAACCCTTCTTCGTACAAAGCGGCATTCGTCAGGGATGTCTGTTGCCGCCAAAGATCTTCCTGTTGGTGGTCGACTGGATATGCGGCAGGCCACGGCAGACAGGAATAATGTAATAGAGTGGACTTTCACAAAGCAGTTGGAAGACCTGGACCTGTACTACACAGACAACATCAGCCTTCTCTTCCACAGTTATCAAAATGCGAAAGAAAAGCTATGCTGCGGAGAAGACTGGCCTTCAAATCAACACCAGGAAGACGGATGTCATGAGGGTGAACAACAAAAAGCAAGACCCAGCGGGACTAAAACAAGAAAGCATCAAGGAAGTCGACAAGTTTGTTTACCTGGGCAGTGTAGTCAGTAAGGATAGGGGGAAGGGGGGGGGCACAGACGAAGACATCGAGTGCCAAATCAACAAAGCATGACAGGCCTTCAATACCCTACGGCCAATCTAGAGATCAACAGCTCTCTTGCTTCACAACAAGATCCGGATCTTTAACACCAACGTCAAGTCGGTCCTACTTTACGGCTCAGAAACCTGTTGGATAACAAAGACCAACACCCACAAACTCCAGACATTTATCAACGGATGTCTCATGAACATCCTCAACATCACGTGGGCAAAAGTCATGTCAAATGAACAACAGTGGGATACAAGGCGTAGCACTGCTGTGGACACCCAAGGCAACACAAGCACTGCTGTCCTGGGAACCTGTGTCACCAAGGATCCTCACAGCACGATTCAACTCAAAGGGCAGGAAAGTTACCATCCTACAGTGCTACGCTCCAACTAATATCGCAGAGCTAGTAGAGACAGAGATTTTCTGCGAGCAAGTCCAAGCCATCATGGACAAAACACCAAAGAGAGATCTGAAGATCCTCATGGGAGACCTCGACGCTAAAGTGGGAGCAGACAACACCAACAGAGAACTGATCATGGGCAGACATGGCACCGGAGAACAGAACGAAAACGGCGAACTTTTCACAGAGTTTGACCTGGTGATTGGAGGCACCATCTTTCCCCACAAAACACTATGCGACCAAAGTACTAAGCCTTGATTTCAAAAAGACACCTGTTTATTTTAACTGGAATTTTCCTATTTAATGGTCCACCATTACTAACTTTAAGTTCTTGAGAGAGCAGGTACGTACCAGTCAAACCAGGAAGAATAAGGACTGTTGGTCTAGTGGATGGATCTTCGTAAATGATGCTGGCCTTGTTATCAAACCAATCTAGGCACACGATTCCACCATCTGGTGTCTGCAGTGTCTCCCTGTTTTTATAAAAAAAAAAAAAAAAGGGAGTTTTCAAAATGAACGACACCACAAGACTCCATATAAGAAAATAACGCTATGCAGGCATAATAATTATACAAGACCACACAAGTAACTATTTCATTCCGACCATCTTCTTGATTGAATCATGATTTACATATTTTTTTGAATCATGAAGCATGATAATTTATGCAAGTTTTTCCACTTTCTCCAAAAAGCTTTCTCAAAGCAGTGACATGTCTGTGCACATAACCTGTAAAAGTACTCATGTGAAGTACGTACAGTACTCTTGGCATGAATGCATGGAATGGAAGGAAATGCTGACTTCATTGTTTTGACAGTTTACTTTATTATACCAAGTCACAAAATGGAAAATAATGGAAAACAATGGTTTCTTAAGAGACAAAAAAGGGAAAAAAGCAGAGTAAATCATAGACATATCTGCAAAACTTCCACCCAATCACAGGTGCAAACGCTGTGAATAGGGTACTTTGTAAATAGAATTACTATGATTTTTACTTGAGTACGGCACTACAGAGTTTTGTGACAAAGTTTCAATGTTTGAGTTCCCATGTTGTCAAGGGCAACTTGCTTCATTTCCAAGAGTAACTTTTAACAATTAAACCTGCCAAAATCTACAAATTTAAATCAGGCTGATGACCGTTACCAGTTAAATGATGTCAAAACCCGAAAAGTTGCCTTTGGAAACCAAGCAAGTTGCCCCAGGAGTGTAGCAGTTCTCGTAACGTATAATCACAGGTACCCCAAGCTAAAAATGTAGTTTGAGCATCACGATCAGTCAAAATTATAAGCATTTGTATGGGAATTTGCAAATGTGTTTAGGAGTCGAAATAAAGAACATGAATTGAACAAAAATGCCTTAACTTGTCTTCTTGATACCTTATCAGTGTTTTTGTGGCGTACTTTGGCCATTTCAGTGCTATTCCAGTGGGTTGTAGGTTCGCTGTTTTCTCTCTGTATATTTATCTTCAAGGTTGGAAACTCTGATGAAGCAGTCGGAAACACAAGCTGCTGTAAATTCTTCCAAAAAGCTCAAATCGACCAGACGTTCCACTGAGACCAAGAATGATAGTGCTGCTACAATATATTTCAATCCTTATATCAGACAAACTTTCACAGAAATGAATTGAAAATCGCCAAAGTGGGCTGATTTTGTCCTTAGCAACATGCTTGGTTCGGAAGTTCCGTGCACAAAACCATTGAAAAACACCTTACCGACCAGGCGCAAGGTTCAAATTTGTTACACACAGGGTGAGCAACAAGGCTTTAGTCTCAGTGACAGGTACAATGTCACGCCCTTCTCAGGAAAGTACTGAGCTGTCATGCAGGTACAGAAGAAGCTCAGGAAAACACTGATGCATTATAAAGATGTTTCGTAAGCAAATTTAAAACATACATGTTCAGTTTGTTTTATAGTGTACCTGTCACTGACATCGTTGCCCACCTGGTGTGTACAAATTTGAACCTTGGGCCCGATCAGTAAAAAGGTGTTTTCCAACGGCCGAGCACGGAACTTCATGGCAAAGCATCGTCGACAGTCCTCGATGGAAGGAAGCCGTTAGATTAGTGAGCCGAAATTCCCTCACCGCAGACGTTTTTGTCCAACAGAGAAAAGCATTAGTTAGAAGAGGATTTTAATGTGCACTGGGCTCAATCTGGAGGAGACCTGAGCGCTTGGAGTGAATTTACAGCTGATTTCCTTTGATGGATATGCAAGATCGCCATCAGCAAGTAAGCAACCTTGGCAATTGAGCTTGAGGTACATATGGTATAATTTTATTTGCGCGATATATACCCAAGCTGAAAACAAAGCAGTCAAGTAGCAGCTCTCATAACCTGCTATTCTTTGGTATGGTAAAAGTCATTGTTTCAACTGTTTAGTCTTTTGTGTTTGGGTTAGGGTATCGAGCCAATTACATTATAAGTGCGGTTACACTAGACCTCTTGCCCATGGGGAACCTTGGGGTTACGGCTTGGGTTGGGTTTACCCTGGGTTATGATCGACTCCCCATTTGCGGTTACACACTTGTAAATTACCCAAGGGGAAGGTAAGCGTTGGCCTGTTTTGGTGGGAAACTTACCTTTAAGATAAGACAAGATGAGATTTATTAGTTTTTCCACATTTTTGAGAGATAATTAAGTTTCAATTTGAGAAAGAACGCCATACATTGCTTTGTATTTTAAAATATTATTCATGAATTATCTTTGAAAAATGCGTGGTTACCCCCAATTTTCTTTTTGGATTTTAATGACACTTGCTAAGATCTACATTTCCTGCATAATCACACACCGGGGCAAAAATATTGTTAATTAGTAGGCACCGACGTTAAATTATTTTTGTCAAACGCAGTTTTTACTTCGAGTACGCTTATCGAAAAATGTTAATTTTGAGGAATGTTCAATATTACGTAACAACGTTAATTGTACTTGTGAATTATTTAGTACATGCGCAAAAATGACAGCAAATTGCGCGGATCGATTATTAAAACAACGAGAAACTTTGAGGATCGATTTGGTTAGAAACTTGACCAATTACATTTAACCCTAGATATGATCAGAGCAATGCGGGTTTTTAAATTAAAGCTCATACTTTTCCACACAAGTTAGCAGTTTCCTATTCTTTCTAATGGTAGCCCACTTACAAAATTACTTAACATCTATATGTTCAAGAGAAATTATACCGACACGTACTAGGACAAATACTCGATTAAAAAAAAACACTCTACCTTCGAAAGGGAACTGACGGTCTTGATCTGATCAATGCACGAATCAACGTTTGTGCATGCGCTGCAAAACACCAAAAGGTAGGCCAGTAATAATCGCTCAGCATCGGACAACTTCGAAGCAAGAACTCTTGAAACCGGCCATCCTTGACGATCAAGCGCGGTTTGTGCACAACGTGAAACAAATAGTACGTCAAGTAGATCATAGATAGAACCGTAAGGACCGGAAGCCATTGCCATTGATAAAGAAGCTGAAGAAACTCCTCGAGGGACATCGTATTTCGCAGATCCCAATAAAATACACACACCTGCGTGCTTGCAAAGAACGACAAATGAGAAGCGGAAGGAGTGGACTTTAACCAATACTTTGAGTGGTGTCCAATCTTAACGCGTTTAGAAGTGACCGAGAAACAAGGTGGAACAGAGATACTGGGTATAGACTCAGAAAACACAATGGCTTCGATGACACCTACTTCATTTTTGTTTTGTCGTAGTTTCCAATGCTAAAAACCTCGAATCGCTAACCTTAGTATTCAAGAATATCTTTCTTCACAATGACGGACTTATTTAATCATTACGAGCAACAATTTGGAAATATTAGTGCCGAAATCACGGCTAGAATTTGCAAGATTCCCAATCTTCATGGAAGTGAGTTTCAACAATTCGGCGAAAAGATGAAATTGACATTTGTGATTTTGGAGCCTTTTTCATTCGGAGAAATATTCTTATATCCTTTACTGTTCTTATTTTGTTTAATAGCTTCTAAAAAGGCTGCCATAACTGATGTGCAAAGATGCTTGGACGAAGCACGCGAACTGGTGAGAAGATTGACCGATCTTCCAGTTATATTAAAATCTTCCATGTTGATCAAGTGTATTGTGTCTTTGTGTAGTTTGCATGTAAGATCACACCATGATTCAGCAAACATTGCAATTTAACGCTTCTTCCTTAAGTACATAATAATTTTATACACACTTTGTCCGTAACTGAAACTGTGTACATGTTTGTGGAATCGAATTTGTACGTGGAGTGATTGATCAACAAAATTATTATAATCCAATCTTCAACCAATTGCACGAAAAGAATATTGCAGAAAAGGTCAAATTTTATGACCCTTCTAAGCTCACATTTGCTCAGTTCATCAGAATTATGACATAGAGATTTTGAGGGGATTTTTATTGGTCGTGAAATAAATAATGCTTGGTTTTAGTAATTTAATTATCTTTCCTTCTTTTCATTCAAACTGAAACAACAATTTCAAAATTTGTATTTCATGTTTTGTTTAAGAGTAATAGCCTCTAGAAGAAGAAGGAGACTTATGCTTGATTATTTGAGACTAAAAATTAGTGCTTTGAGGAGGATTAGGTTTAAGTTACCGTAAATTTTCACATGGGTGTGGAAGAGGACAGGGAAGTCTAACCACAATCCATCCTTTTTGTCACTGAAGCCTGTGTTAGATCACTACTATTGGTGACACATTCATTCATCATCTCTCTCCTTTATTTCCAACCACTTTGAAAATTCTCTTTGCCCGCTGCCCTTCCTAATCCCATTTACTGTAGATTTTCCTTAACCTCTGTCTCAGAATTTTTTGGTTCCTGACTTTCCCGGGTTGTCAACCCTTGACCTCTCCGGTTGCAGGAATGTCAGTCCTACCTCCTTCATACTACATAGCAATAATTTTAACAACTGAAAAGAAAGTCATCTATTCATCTAGTTTTTCTGCTCACTCTTGAGGGGATGATTAATTGGTTATTATTCGTTATTTTATTATTGAATACTCTGACCTAAATTACATTGTAATGTATAGTAGTTATTTTGACTTCACTGCTATATTATGCAGCCTTTCACTGTTCCAGTCACATGGGATAGGTGTCTAGTGAAAAAGGGGACATTTAAATTGAACAACTGGTTCAGCAAATCAAGTGACAGAGTGTAAATATTCAGCCTTTTGTAGAGACATACTGTATTATTCACCGGCTGGGAGGTCAATTAATAGAGGAAACTCTATGCCTGACGTTTCAATGATGGCCTAAAGCTGAACTTGAGACTCAGGTCACAAGTTTCCTTGAAAAACTGATCAAGGCTGGCTCTCATGGTATTATTAAAGTGCCTATAAACCCGAATTTTTTGTTTTGCTTCGAGAAATCTTTGTATCGCTCTGAGCAAAATGGCGCAAAAATTTTTGTTTTTGGTTAAAACCGGAATTTTTTACGAATTTTCAAAGTGGCGGAAACGCGAGATTCGAAAACCCATTACCGAGCTGGTGAGCTTGCCGAAAGGGAATGGGTCGAGTGTAATTCGTGACGTAAAACCCGGACTGTGAGTGTCGCAAGTTGTGACTTCCATCAGAGGTGAAGCCATGCCTGAGAAATGTGTTGTTTTCGGTTGTAGCAATGTTCGAAGCAAAGAGAAAGGGATACTGCTTCATCCCATACCGTTTTACGGTAAAAGTGAAAAGCAAAAGCGAAGGAAGAAGTGAGTCGATTTTGTTGTAAGGTTTCCAGTCGGATAACTTTTTATAAAACGCTTCGCTCATACGAAGACATGTTTCCTGTGAGTTCAGAAATTGTTTAATAATATTCGT
The DNA here is from genome assembly GCF_036669935.1 of Montipora foliosa. Classification (NCBI taxonomy): domain Eukaryota; kingdom Metazoa; phylum Cnidaria; class Anthozoa; order Scleractinia; family Acroporidae; genus Montipora; species Montipora foliosa. The sequence continues at coordinate 29,478,994 of NC_090873.1, forward strand.
CACCTCACGATCACGTCGCTTGTTTGTTTCTTATCTTTCGTGTTCATTTGATTGCTTTGAGTATAATTTTTCAGTCAATGTCAATTTGTATTTTAAATTGCGAAAATTCCATAGTCGATAATACACATCAAGACCTAAAATGGGTTTCGGCTTAGAGCGGTTTTCAATTGAGTATCGAAAGTAATTAGTGAATTGCTTTGGTTTATGATTACTTCACTCAGTGATTGGTTCAAAGTTCTCGCGCCACTTTTTCAACCAATCAGAAGTGAAACCAAAACCAATCGTGGCTCGCGTGTGCACATCTTCCCGCGCTTTGTGTCAGCTACGTGTAATTACTTCGACTTTTGATTGGTTTACCGGATTGTCTCCGTCCTTTTTGATTGGCCAAAGTAATTACTTTGGTTTTGGTTTTACGACACTCAATTGAAACTCGCTCTATAGCCGAGTATTATGCATTTACAATTCGTGTCAATCAAGTTGATTTTTTCCGTGAGAAGTTTGGGGTCTCGGCTTATAGCCAAGCTCGGCTTGTAGCCGAATAAGTACGGTAAATCGAAACGTGCTAGGGGATCGTCAGCATATGCCTCGTGCATGTATTCCTCATCGCTGGCCGCGAAGCTCGAGTTTGGCGAACCTTCAACTTCCAGCTCGTAATCTTCAATTTCTGAAACTTCCGTATCTGAACGGGAGGACAGAATGAAGTCGTTCGAAGCCATTTCTTGATTATCACATACGCTGGTTACAAACGTGAGCCGAACAGAAATTGTTTTCACCGGCACGCAGGGAAAACTACAAAACTACGCGTCTCCTCTGTTGATTTGCCTGATGCTAATGTCCGGGAATTACGTCACTAGGCCCAGTCTCCCTTTTACCCGGTCGCGGGTAAAACCTCGTAAAAAATTCCGGTTTTAACCAAAAACAAAAATTTTTGCGCCATTTTGCTCAGAGCGATACAAAGATTTCTCGAAGCAAAAAAAAATTTTCGGGTTTATAGGCACTTTAAATTAATTAAATGTTGTGGTCTAAATTTTTTGTTGGTTTTGAATTTTTTCAAACCAGTTCAATTTTGACTTTTTTTGCCTAATAATCATTACCATAATCTGAAACAAAGGGAAATGAAAACTGAGCTGATTAAGAAAAATTTAAACCTGGGAAAAAATTGAATCACAACATATGTGTATATCTTGTGATTTGAATTAACTCGGTTTAAAATTTTTCAAGCCAGTTCAGTGTTGATTTTTTTGTCTTTTATTCATTATCATAATCTAAAGTAAAGGAAAAATCAAAATTGAACTGGTTTGAACATTTTTATCCCAGTTTTACTGTATAAATAAAATTGTATCATCATACAATGGTTATGCGTTATTTTACTGACACTTATAAACCTGCACATGTAAAAACAATGAACAATTTAAAAACAATGTATTTCACTGGTGCATGTAAAAGAAGGAGGAGTATCTAATTTGAGGTTTGGGAATGCTGTAACATCTTGCTCACTAAATAGCAAGGCTTTGATTAATCAAAACAGAATGACGATCATTGCTCACCTCAGCTTAAATACTGCTTCGGGTAATTATTTGTCTTAAATGGCCCCTTCTTTCTAACCCCAAGCCATGGTGAATCATCAGCTGGTGTTTCTATTAAAACTATTTTAATCTTCATCTGACAAGGATAAGTGTTTCTCTTCTGCATTTGTTGGTTTGAACAGAATATTTTCTTTTCTAGATTGAACAAATGGAATTAGAAGTTAGAGAGGTTTCTGGGGAGGAAAAATCCAAGTTAGGACACAGACTTAAAGCTTATAAGAATGAAATGGAGAGATTTGAACAAGATTTGGTAAGACCCTCGTGAAATTTATGTGACATTTGTTTTGCATTAAAGAAGGGTGAGATGCAAAAGTAGGTGTGTACATGTATCTCACTAATGTGTTATCCAGGACAGATATGGAGAGATGGAGGAAAAGAACACATCATCCACTTTTTGGTGTACTTACTAGCTCCCATTACAGAAAGAGCATTGGGATATGATTTGAGCTTGCCATACTGTATACTGGCCTCTTAACTGATTGTGTTTTCTAAATAAACATGTATTTGGACCTTGAGAACATCCATTTTTGCACATATCTCATTAGCAATGTACTGTAGCTAAATTATACAGTAATTTCAATGATAACTGTGAGTAGATGAATTTTTAAAATCCTCTAAAACTACCAAGTACTTATACATACTGTTTGATTACCTGATGTTGCCTGAAATGTTACAGCAAGACAGTAAAGCATTTTTCGTGGGTTTTAGAAAAAAGCTCGTGTTGCACTCTCAGATCAAGAAGGCAGAAATGAACTTCTTGGTGGCGAAGACTCTCACAGCTCAGAAGATCAGGTAATTTAATTTATGGAGGTAGTATCACTGGAGTAAATAATAATAATGATAATAATAATAATAATGATAATAATAATAATGATGATGATGATGATGATGATGATGATGATAATAAGAGAGTAGAGTACAGGAAAAGGAATTTGAAAAAGTTGAAAAATAAAAGGGGTGGATGTAGTAGCCGCTGTTGTGGGGGCCCTTGGAAGTGTTACTAAAAGTCTTGGTCAGTGGATTGAAAAACTGGGGATTAGGGCTACAATTGGACTGTTACAGTTCTAAGGGTGCTGCTTGATTTCTAAGCACCAGGAGAGTGTCCCCAGGGGACTGTTCTTAGCCATTTATATATATAATAACCCTGATCAAATTCAAAACTAATGTATCCCGACCGGGATACAATTCTGCAGTTGTTGCCTGCTCCGGATGTTTTGCTGCGATTGTTGAAGGAAAAGTCCAAAATATAACAAATTACTTAATGTATTATCCCTCGGGAAACTAGTTAGTTTTGTTTTCCCTTAAGTCCTTTAATAATTTTGTTATGAGTCGCTCCCTTGGGATGTATGTCAGCATGAGAACAGCCTGAGCTCAGCCTGGATAATGATAATGATGATGATAATAATAATAATAATGATAATAGTAATAATAATAATAATAATAATAATAATAATAATAATAATAACAATAACAATAATAATAATAAGTTATTATTTATTGAGGTTCTATTGAAAGGTTTCTTCTATACAGACAACTTGACTATGATGATTCATGACTTCGTTGGCTCAAGCTTGACATGATAATAAACCAGACACGCGAGAAGTGGTCGCACAAACTCTTGCTACCAAACATTCGTGGTAATAAAATTGACATTTTCACCTTCTTTTCTCAGAGAGCCAGGTTATTGGACAATACAGAAAGGTTAGAGCGCTCTGGAAGGCACCTAGAAGAAGGATACAAAATGTGTGTAGAAACTGGTACGAAAATTTGTTGTATATATTTAAATTTTTTACGTGGAATAGAAGTAAAGAGAGTGCCCTATAGATGGGGGTGCTCGTTGTACATTTTAGGGGTAACATGCCAACACCAAACTTGAACCTGCATGGTGTTTTCAGTTTGTCACAAACCTGGATAAAAAAAGGCTCGTCAAAATGTGGTGGCCATTGTCAAAATCGTAGCCTGCTTTCATTGTTTTGATGTTTTTGCCAGCTACAATTTTGCTGGTAAAAAGAGACTCAGAACAATTAAGGGGCCATTACTGTTTAATTTGTTTCATTCTCCCCCTGCTGAAATAGTTTTGTACCTCAGATAATAGACATTTGTTGGTTTCGGAATTTGATCTTTAACAAGAACATACCGGTACATGCATTTATTCAACTAATTTTAACTCTTTGTTCCAGAACAAATAGGGGTTGATATCATGAATAATTTGCAAAGAGATCGAGAAGTAATTGAGAGAGCAAGGGATAGGGTATGTTCACAAAAGATATGTGTGGCTCTTACTAAATCTTACTACCTCTTACTAACTGAGTTTAATGCCTGTATGTAAGTTACAGAGTGAGTTATTTTCTTTTGATTTATGGCCCAAGCACAAAGCTTGCGAGCAATAAAATAACAAGAAAAGACTTTTAAGGATCTGTTATGCAGACCAATGAAAGAAAGTTAGTAACTCATTTATTGGATCTCTGAAGTAAACAGATGCATGGGAAAGGAAACTAGTTGAATTCAAGCACAACATGCAACTGCCACAAATGATTGGCATGCATCAAAATCCCAAAAAAAATATATAAATCTTAGAGTTGCTTGCAAGATTCAAACAGTTTCACATGTTTATTTCTCATAAACAACATGAGAACTTGCTAAATGTAGAAACTGTTAAATTAAATTTCAAATTTAGCAGGCCAGACAACCATACTGTATAAATAAGCCTGCTTAATTACCCAATCATGAAGCGCACATACAATGTAAATTATTATCTTAGACATAAATTATGGTAATTTAGGACTATGAACAGAAGCAATCATGGCCAACCTTCTTGTTGCTTGATTCCAATTTATTTTCTTCCTTAACCTATTGGTTCCTGGGGGTTCCCCATTGACGAGTAAAATTGTCTGGCCTATGGGCCAAGGTAGTTTTAAGAGTGCCGCCCCCGTGAATGGAATTCTCTACTAAGAGACATTTGCGATACACCTACTCTAAGGACTCTTAAGTCAAAATTATTCAATTATTTTCTAAATCTCGATGTAAATTTGCATTTTTGTAGTGTCCGTCAGTCTTAATATCTCGTTTTGTGATGCGATCCTGCAAATAATCTAATTGTTTTAGTGGAATTCTTACTAAAATTTACTTCAAATAACGGTTTCCAATTATTTCTTGACGTATTATTAAACTTTGCCCTGAAAAAGATCGCTCGGATTGAATTGCCATTTAAAATCTAAGTTGTGCACATGAGGGCATCAGCTTTTTCAATAATTTCAACTTTTTTGAAAGTCAAGAAACTGTAAATGTCCATTGTTTAGACTTCTCAGGAATTTAATTATCCATTTGCATCCAAATTTTCCTCCAAAACTGTGGAAAAACGAAAAAAACGTCGTTATTTCTAAGACGACCTCCAGCCACTGCACACTAATGGCTGATAGTGTTCAGTGGCTCAGCCAATCAGATCACAGCACTGCATTAGCATACTAGTAGAATTCTACTAATACGGTTTAGTCTCACTCCTAGGAGTCATTGGGTTAAAGGGGACATTTTTGAGGGAATGCAGGGTTTGTTTTAACAACATCTATATCCTCTCAAAAACTGTCCCTTTGAATCAATTCCCTGCTAAGAGGTTCATGTACATTTAAACCTTTTACGCTCATTAACACCAGGCCCGGTTGCTCGAAGCATGGTTAGCTCTAACCAGCGATAAATACTATAGGGAAACCTATAGGTTTTGATATATATCTCTTAACCAACAGTTAGCGCTAACCAGGCTTCGAGCAACCGGCCCCAGATGATTTAACTCCTCAATGAGGAGCCGTCTTGGGGTTAAAGGTCACATACCTACACGTACCGTG
>NC_090873.1:29489418-29494418 GCF_036669935.1 Montipora foliosa
CATCCCCTAATACACTGGGAACGTTTAAAATGCGGAGATTAAAGAATAACGAGAGACATTTTCTCAATCAAAACAGATTTCAGTATCTGGTGTCACATCACGCAAGTGACAATTCGGAAATTCAAAATGATTGTATTTTCAGAAACAAAAATCCTTTACGGAATTGGTAAGTTGTAAAAAGATTTATAGCTAGATCATCTTCAAACTCGTACAGATAAAAATCCAGAGGAAATCACGATGTTGAGTTCAGAATTGCAAATGTAACGAAATGAAAACGCCAATCAAATATGGACTTTTTTGGATTTAACCAGAGGCTCTCTTTTCCTACCGCTGATCAAGGGAACGATGACTCTCGGAACGAGATTGTCGCCGCGCCACGAAACACAAGCTGATTTTGCGCATTCGCCTATTACTATATATGCGAATTACTTGGGGGGGGGGGGGGGCACGACCGGGCATAAGCGCTAGTATAAGGAGATATTTTTCACGACCAAAAAAAAATTAAAGGAAGGTGGGCACACAATAACATCAAACCTACCGTCAGTTCAGGTTATAATTTATTTAACAAATAGATTCCATGTTGCCCGTGCGTCTGTTCAGTAACACTAGATCACAGATGACGTCAAAATGTGGTAAGAACAAAAAAGTGGCACGCGAGGCGATAGCCGAGTGTTGCGGAATAGTTTGAACAATGCTCTGAACATATAATTGATTTTGTTGATATTTGTCAGTTCTTATTTGTTATTCATGGTGATTTCCGGTCAGCGGTCGTGACTGTATTTAGATCTCGTGATTTTTTACGTCATTAAGACTGAACACGCTTTTCACCTTTTCACCTTGTGACCGCCATTGTAGCCTGTTCCAGGCTCTCAGATAGTCGAGAAAACGAAAAGAACTGCGTGTGAAAACCGAGTGGGGGCTTGGGTCGAGGCGAGGCGGGAGAGCCTGTAAGCATCTCTTTAAGGACGTTCGCGCGAAAATTGATCAACATTGATTTTTTTCTGAAACTTTTACCACTGTAAGATGATGAGTTAGTTATGTCAGAAATGTAAAAAAAATGGGGGGTCACCGACTTCGTTTTGGAGAGAACATGCCCGGAAAAACACCCAAAATGTGACAAAATCGGGCTTCGTTACCGAATAAGGCCAGTGTCTGTAAACCCAAATATATTGCAATTAAATCTTTGAAGTGAAATCTTCTCTGCCAAATATTGTTTAAGTGGACTTATTAAGTGAATTTAGTCAACTGGTGAGGTTCCTTAAAGATCAAGTTCGCATTTAGGGACCACAGTTTCCCGCGCCTTGCAGCCGCAAGATGACAAGATTTGATGTCCCGTGAGCAAAAATCTTGAAATTTTTTTAACTTCCCACATTGATTTTTTGTTCATTTTTGGGCAACGTGGAGATGATTGTAAATAAAATCCGTTTCTGGAAAGAAAAATAGGGGTCACCGAACGTCCAAGACCGTTAAATCCAGGCAAAGCCATAGCAATGGCCTTTTGCCCTATCATTTCTCATTTTATTACTTAGCGCGCGCGCTCGTGTATGACGTGGCGTGTGCATTTGCGTGCGCAGTAAGGATGCGCAGAAACAATTGGCGCGAACGTCCTTAAATTCTTCATTCCGCCCACTTTGCAAATAACCTTTCGCATGTCAAAATGTCAATGTCAAAGTGTTGAAAAAGGGCGGCATTGTGTAGTCCCACGCGAGTTCAAGCGCGATTCTTTTATTACTCGGGCCCCGTAGGGGCTCGAGTTATAAAAGACGTTAGATATCAGTTTTTTTTTTTTCCTGTGCAGCAAAATGCACAATAGAAAAACGTGGCCGTGTTTGATTGGGCAATGCACAATAGAAAGCACCTGGCAGTGATATGATTGGGTAATTCACAATAGAAGCCACGTGGCGCTGTTTACTTTGGTTATTTAAAGGAAACCACGTAATCCAAGAGCATGAAGAGCTGTGTGATGCGTTGTTTGGATTACTGAAGATCGGCATTGCGTTGGCTTAATCGATTTCCTCTTGGGGCGCTCAAAGCACATGCAAAGAAAGGCATACGCTTTTCGCGGTAGACCCACACTAAAAGATGTCAAGCGTCAGCTTCGAAACGGGTCGTTCCGCGAACTGAATGAAACAAGAATATACTCGAATGTAATTGAAATGGACGCAACTATTGAAAGTGATACAAGTCAAAATAAGCAGCGGGTACCTTATTGAGAACTACTCTAAAGATGACAGCGACAAAGAAAATAACTCCACAAACAAATGGACGCTATATTGGAATGGCCTCACGCTTGTACCATTTTCACCGCGAACAAACAGCCTCCCGCTCAGTGTACCATTGACTACGGAGATAAGTTTTTTGTCTATTACGTTTATTTCCTTTTCATTGTTAAACATTTTGTTTCTTGTAATGGTCTAGCTTATATCCTTTGTTCAAATAGCCATATTAGCGATCGTGTTCACTGCCATCTTGTGTGTATAGTTCTGTTCTAGTTTCACAAGATTTGATGTCATCAGTGGAAAATGTGATCAGCTCTTTAGAAATTAACTTTGATGTAGGTTGAAAGGCTGTACAGTTATTTGATTCTCAGTGATAATAAAGACTTCATTCCGAAGGAGAAATACAGGTCTCGATAAGCAAAAGTTGTTTACTTTTGTTTTGATTTGCGTGAGCATCGACATAGACGTGCCCGAGAACCAAGCAGAATTACTGAGAAAAGGCTGAGACGTCTATTTTATAACAGCAGAAAAAGGAGGAAACTTGCAGAAACGTATTTGGGTAACAACGTACCGAGGTCATCCACATTTCATCGTATTACTAGCAAGGGAGATCACTTCCTCGTAAACACAACAAAAATATCTACCTCAGGTATGCGTTTAAATCTAAGCACGTGGTACAGTGTATGTACCACTTTTCCAAAAAGCGTGGATGAACAGGTAAATGCAAAATGAAACTTAACTTTATGCAGAAATCAGGAATACCCGGTATGATTTGTAAAAGAATGTTTTGTTTTCTGAGAAACGAAACGTATCTATTTTAAATTTAGGGTGAACTATTTACACAGCGAGTTAGAGTGGCCAATCGAAACAGAGTGTGTAATTGGAAATCTAAACATCTACGAGATACAAGAACAAACTTGTGAACACGTAAACCTAAAATATTCCAAATCATAATACGGACAAACACAAAGGCGAAAGAAATGGATTATGCATAGGACGTTTTGAATATCTGAATGATATTGTGTTAGATGAAAGCGATATATTGTTAAAAATTCCCAAGTTATCCCTTTTCGTGTTAATTAGTAATGCAAACAAGTCAGTAATAAATTGGATTAACGAGGAACCAGTGATTGTAAAGCTAGTAATTGCCATGGTTCGTATGTAACACGTAATCATGAGACGATTCACGGAAAACGGAATTTGAAATGTTATGCAGGGGTAAGTATTTGAAGGTAAAATAGGTATTTGTAGACTTTATTCTTGGATGTATTGTGCACATAAACGAGTACATGTTTTTCTCTTTAAATGAGATTTTACTGCCCTATCAGTGAAATACGATTAATGACACGTGACCGTACTCGCGTTCTTTGTAGTCGGCCGTTCAAGGTCGTTAAATCAACGGTTTTGTTGTAAATAAAACGAGGACATAAAGACTTTGTTCCTAGATCTCAGATTATAACGTACACCTGCATTGGCCAAATCTGTTAAAGCCTCATTCATTATTGCTAAAGAGCACGTGTAATGCCTACCTGCTACACAGTAGAACCTGTGCAACTGGCTACTTTAATGGACAGAGTCTAGCTATAAAAGCCTCAGTCAGCCGTCCAAGGTTCACCTGGCAGTTTGTCTTCTATAGTAAACCAACTGGCTGTTTGCAATTTGTTAAAGTTTTTCCCCTCCCTCCCTTTGGGGATGGGTTGGATATATCGCTTTGCCTTCATTAAAGGGGCTAGGTCACGCAATTTTAGGCAATTTCAGCATTGATCAAATGGTCATAGAATTAAAGCGTTCAACACAACTTTTCAGATTCAATACAGCCCAAGTCATACTGGTAATGTACTTGGAAGTTGCACAATAGATTTTGCTTACTGTATGTCTTTGATAGGTACTTTCCAAAATTTGGTCACAGAGAATTATAATTCTTTTATTTTTTTCTCAATGCGTGAGTGGGCGGAATTCAACAAATCCTGCAATCTGATTGGTTCCGGGAGCGGGTGGAATTCTCTCATCCGGCCTGCTCACGGCAGGCGGAAACCTAGCCTTAATTGCGTGAGCTTGTTTGATGACCTTAAATTTCCATTTTTTTTACACCGACTCCGTTTACATACAGAGGTTATTTTTCATTAGACAAGAGGTTTGGAAATGGAATTTCTCTTGAAACGTTCAGTTTGTAAGTCGCTTTAATACTGCATTCACTATCAAGCACGGTGCGAGTCAACAATTAAAACAAGTGATTTCAGAGAGGATGGGGTAGAGGAAAAAAAAAGTTATTTACCAGCAAAGGGTCGGTCTGTATAGCAAAAAACTGCGACATCGTTCTTGAAAAAGCAGCAATTTCAAGGCCTCGGTCACAGTTTTTCCCTATACGGACCTCCCAGCTGGCAAATGACATATTTATTTTGACAATTGGGTGCATATTACTGCGAGTATTTAAATTACAACAAATGGTATATTTTAAATATTTGATTCTCGGGCTATGGATTCATTTGGCATGGCCTCAAGGAACTTTTGCACTTCTGGAAGTATTTTCAAGTGTCGAGATATAGTGCACATCTTCACTTGTAGCGCACGTGACAAAGTGACCTTTACGTGCACCACTGCACGAAAGTTTGGTCATCTTGGAAAGATGTTTTCACATCTCACCTTCATTTTTCTTTCATTTTTTTCTGCAAAAGATGTTTCAACGACTCATTTCGTTTCATCTTAAGCCGTTCAATTAGCGTTTCCTTTCTCAAACAATGAGCAAGAATACCCATCGATCAGTAAAAAACAATGTCAGGC
>NC_090873.1:29501918-29504418 GCF_036669935.1 Montipora foliosa
TTATGTTTAGTGTAAGTGGTTCCCTTGTTCTTGCTTCTTTGCCGTAGGCAAACTACACATTTATCAATGTCGAATGTTTGAAGTTGTGACCTGGAGACCCTCTTATGCGGGGGCTCAATACCACTAGACTGCCCAACAGACTCTTCTTCCCGATGCTCCGTGGCATTGCAAAGGTTTTGCTCCGCCTTAGACACTTTGTTTATGTCTGTATATTCTTGGTAACATTGCCGGTGATATCCCCCCTTCGGTCCCTCATTCCAGTAGTCCTTCATTACCATCCATATTAAATCCCTTCTCCGAGTCGAGCAGCTTTCAAACTCTTCCCAGCTTTTATGAGTAAACGATGTTAATTTGCCTTGAACATTTCTTTTTACATGGCAAAGGCACCAATTCCAGTCAGGTTTTTGTACTGTGCTGGAAATCGAGCGCTTTATACCTGGGGTAATTTCCGCCATATCCTTGATACATGTAGGCTTGGATTACACTACTATACAGTGTAGCTTACCGTTACTCAAATATTTTCCTGAAACTCCTCTGTTACTAAGGGAAAAAAGCAAAAGGCCCTAGCTTAGCCTACAATATAAGCACGAAGTTATTAAAAAGATTACTTGTACCTTGGATTGACTGGCTCTAGGACACAAACTTCAGTGTTGATTTTGGAGTGTAATAAAAAAAGGGAAAAAAAAACACGATCGACTACTTACAGTTATTCTAGCGATGTTTTGTGAGGATTTCAGCTTTTATAAAACATATAATTATTCAGAAACTTACAGAGTTTATCTACGAGTTTATCTTGCACAACAAAGAATTGAAATTAATAGGAAAATCGGTACAAAACCACCATTCTCTCATCATTTTGTGTTTACAACATTTTCCAAGATGGCCTCACATGGATAATAAGTTTAAATTGCATCATGGGATGTACAATCTGGAATGGAACTTTCATGGAATTGCGGACACTGGATCATTGTCAAAATGCGTCAGCTTCAGTTTGCATCCACAAGATGATCGAAGAAAGCGCTTCACACATTTTTGTCAGTCTGTCATCAGTCTTGAAGGAATTTTGACTTTTTAGTTTCTTATTCTTAAAAGAATAACAACAATTATCAAATAAAAGACTGAATGAGAAGTGGAAACATAATTGAATTAACCTTAGTTCCAGCCTACAAAAATTCTTTACAGATCATAAAGAATGTGAAGCTTTGAAAACGAATTCAAACATTAATAAATTCATCAGAGTCACAATCCTGACAAAATTTGAAACTTTCGGGAACTTCTCGGTCAGACAACACCTCACCCATCCACCCTTAAAACTTGTCTTAAACAGATCACAAGTCAGAAGACAATGTTAGTTATTAAAAAGACCATCAATTTTAACTATGCTAGTCACTCATAACTTGTAATGCTTTTGTGTTAAACAAAATAGAGTTTGCAATAAACCCTGTTAAAACACTGAAATACCTTTACTTGAAATGGTTTCCTAGCAACGGTTACCATGGTAACACCTATGCATTTGTCATATTCTAACAGCTCACACACCAAGGGGCCACAGTTAACGACCTAATGATTTGCAGGAAATTAAATTCTTCCAGAGAAAAACTTTGCCTTGCGCCATCTATAAAGTGTTCGGGTTTTCAAGCGTGAAGGGAGAAGGGAAATAATTATTGCGACGCGAGTAAAATGGAAGTCGCTCTTAACTCCTTGCAATTTATTTTTTGTTCCAAGGCCTGTCTGCAGACGTTTTGTCCCCCAAAAACCTTCTTCCGTCAGCCCCATTCCCCTTAACCTCCATCATGTTACGCCGTCTAAAAAATTACATCTGCACAAACTCAAGTAACCTTTGTTGCACACCAGTGAGGGAATGCCTGTGACGCACAACAGTCTCGTTTAACGAGTTCCAATGTCCTTTCGCCAGGGTTAGGGTTAGGGTTAGATGGACATCCAGCGCTGTCCATAGTCTAGTCATATTATGGATGAATAAGAATTGATTTTACCCTGTTACCCTTCTATATCTACATCCATAAGCTTATATACTTGGGAAAGGTTTCCCATCACGCCAAGAAATTTAAAATAGAGATTGTTCTCAATTTGGAAGTTTTTAAATAATTAAGTCACACTGGGTTTTGGGTAGTTTTAAGAAAATGTCAGACCGCGGTGGCAGAACTTTGGTCAATTCCATCTCAAAGCTCTCTTCTTGTCTAAAGTGATTGCGATCGACTGACAAGAACGATATAGGGAATTCAATTTACAAAACTTTAACAGTTCCATAAAAAATTTTGCCCACCTGTCTCGTTTTTCTGTGGCCTTGCTGTTGTTCAAAACGACGCCAGACAAAACGCCCTTCGGTAAGCGATTTGATAGGTGTACAACGTTAAGGATCTCGGGGTTGAGAACAGACAGTTAGCTCCCACCCAGCCATTCGTGACGTCAGGCAACATTGCTTACTCGGTAAACTGGAAGAAGCTGAATTGGGCGTTGGAATTATGAATTATGAAGACTT
>NC_090873.1:29511918-29519418 GCF_036669935.1 Montipora foliosa
TAAAATGCACGGCATATAACGTAAAATGCACCACATATAATTAAAGAGGTTGACATAAGACAGTGTTGGCGTTCCATAATATCTTGCAGGAGCACTCAACGAGAATATAGTTCAAAACCACTTAAACATAGCATTGTTAAATGTATTTTGGGTAGATATAGGCATATGTTTATGCCCTAAAAATTTTTCATCTGTTCGGATTTCCTAGCTGAAAGTCTTGTGATCCGAAAATTATAGGGATCAACTGCCTTACCTTTTCGAAAAAAGGCTCCCGAAAATTTTTGGTGACCTTTTTAGGGTAAAAATCCGTTAAAATGGGCAATTATACCATTTTTCAGGTGTTCGAAAATCCTAGGACAAGCAGGCAAGCATGAAATTTTACAAGAAATGTTCCGAAAATTCTGGATCTCAAATCGTCTTCCCAACAGATATTTTCCGAAAATTGACTTTGGGTGTCCCTGATCTTAGCGAACGTATTTCCGGCGGTCGAAACGACCGCCGGAAATACGTCTGCGTCCGCAGGCTACCCTGATCTTGAACTTCAGTCTAACATATCTTGATCTAAATCGCATACGTAAAGAAGATGCGAAGTAGGTTTTTCCTGATTAGTGATATCGTGATTTAGCTTATTGCACAGCATCCGGTCACCAATATCCATAATACGTAGCTCAACTGTCCTTCGCACTAGACATATCGGACGTAAACGACAGATATAGCTGTACATCATCTGCATACAGATGAAATGGTATGCCATACCTCCCCGGGGGGGAGGTGCGGCGCGGCCCCTCATACCCTGACCCTGTTTAAGACAAATATCGCTGAGTTTGCTACTCTGTTTAAGACAGAATTCCGATTTTTGATACCCTGTTTAAGACATTTAACCCAGTTTAAGACAAAAATCGATAAATCGATACCCTGATTAAGGGAAAAAATGATAAATTCGATACCCCCCCGCCTCCTCCCGGGCATACTTCCTGGCTCCTCTAGTGAACTTCTGTAAAGCGATTATAAAAAGGACCCATAACACGGATCCCTGCGATACTCCTTATTGCAGACTCTTCATTGAATCACGCTACGAATCATCACCATCAACAGAAACAAACTGCTTATGAACGAAACCACATTAATTTAAGAGCATTTCGGCATTCGCCACTCTAGACAACAAAATCATGTGGTCGACAGTGTCAACTGCAGCCGATAATCGAGCATGCAATAGTAAAATAGCAGACTTTGTTGTCGTCTACAGCTTTCAAAATCTCATTATGGACCCTCACAAGTGCGGTGCTGACTGAAATTCGTCAAGTAAACCCACGTTTACATTAAGATGATCACATAATTCGGGCTGCATACCTACATACTTGATTGACCGCTCCCCATTGGGGCTTTTCAGGGCCAATGAAACACAACGAAACGACGGAACAGAACAACAGCAACTGTTAAAAATCCCAACTGGCCGGAGGCAAACCAGTTGGCTATTTACAAGGGCAGCTGGGAAGTTGAACCAGGGAGTACAAGGATCAAATTCAACGAGTGGTCAGAACGGGTCTTGAACCCGGGATCTCCGGATCTCAAGGCAAGCGCCCTAACCACTGGGCCACACTGCCTCCATGGGTGAATGGGTACGAAAACACTGATGTGTGCGCTATGAAAAAAAGAGCTTTTTCCTCAAACTGTAATAATGAGCGACCAGTGTAGCGCCGAAAATGCTGAAATGTTTTCGCAGCTTTAATCATAAAAAAGACTTTAAAATGTCCTGTCTTAACCCATTAGCGGGTATTTTTCCGGAGCCACTTTCAAAGCGATTTGCAAGCCTAAGTGAAAGCCAGCTCGACGAGTTAGTGAGCGAGAGGAATTCAAAGAAGACAAAGTATGTCAGAAACTTGGTGACGTTTATACTATGTATCGAGTTACAGTTTGCAAAGCACTCAAGACTCGTGCAACGCAACCTACCGCGTGCAACTACTTAATTGTTTTAGTATAGTAATTACATAATTTTAGGTGATTAATTGAAAAATATGCATTTTCTTTAAAACAATTAATTTCTTCGTCTGTCACCTCGACAAAACTTCCATGTTGAAAAATAAAACCGCTTAGGTGATTATCAAATTCAACCAATCAGCGCAGTGAATTTTCAATAATCACCTGTGTAATTATACTGAAACTCGACAATACACGCGGAGCGGCAAGTAAGAACGCATGAAATTGTGCTGCCACCCAACTGGACATCCAATGAAAAAGCAGCAGGTTTACCATTACGATTTATCGGAGTGTCTAGGTTCAGCAAAAAAATCTATATTTTTCGTGTTTGAAGGATTTTGAAAAATGTACGCAATATGTACTCATACTTGCTAATCGGAATAATTCTTGGAGGACACGCTTCAAAAGATTTGTTTCCAGTCGCCTGGTTCAAAATCTTAGTCTGCGTATGATTAGACATGCGCAAAACAAAAGAGCGATATGGTCGAGATGGAGGACAGAGTTATACGCAAACGCAGTGGACTCCCCCGCTTGCACCGAAAAACTCTTCAGTACCCGATCTATACTACTGGCCACAGTTGTTCAAAAAGTGGATAACGCTATATTCATTGCATAGCGCAATCGGTTTTGCTATAACTTATCCATTGGATAGTGATTTGTCCGGCGGATGGCACTATCTATCGATTGAACAAGTGGGTCCCGGTGATACTAACGCGACTTACAATGAACAAGTAAATGGAAATAATCCCTTGCATGCTGTCACTTTCAATTAATGTACACTGGTAATGCTTGGATTCATTTTGATATAAAGATGCCAGCTGGTTGAATCAGTTAACAATGAAATTTAAGGTACTAATCTGACCTACGGAGCTGAGTATCGTAGAGGAAACTCATTTTTCCTGGCTCAAATTTCGGGTTGAGGATTTCAATAACGATATTTACGTGAATCTAATTGTTTCAGTTGTTGAGTTCGTGGTACGGCGGATCTTGGTCAATTCTTGACGAAAGGCATTATCTGTACATGAACATTTTTACAAACGACAGGTTTATTTTGACGTGCAATGTATAATGAAAGTTTAACTGATATCCGCAAGATGGTATACTTGCATTTTGCAATGGACCACTTCGTAACAATCTAAACTTGGTGCAGACGGAGCTGTGGTTACTTTTCGCATAAATTTGCCAAACTGCAGCTTCAAAGTCACAGTCAGTATTTTTGTCTTACGGTCTGTGCTATTTTTTTGTTTGTTTTCAACTACAGGATAATCGATTAATTCAGAATTAATCGACACGAGAAAACTCATCTCTCCAAACCATTGTTATGACTAACTTTAAAAGACAACACCAACTTTAATTACTAACTCCTATGATCAATTTCTTGTTTCAAAATACTTTTCCACGTGGCCATTAATAATAAATATAAAGAAGACTCCAAGTATTCATATAAACGCCTGAAATGGCGGGCTTTCTGAAGAGCAAGCCATCGCTATTTCTTTGACGTAAATTAATTTAAATTTTTATATTTTGTTTGAGCGTCTGGAAAAACAGTTCTTTAAAAATATTGTTTATGGAATTATGGATCAATATTTTGGAAAACACTCGTTAACGAGTCTTAAAAGAATTCGTAACAGTTACGTAACTCCATTGTCTTGGCGTGAAAAACAGGAGAGCCGTGATTTAAAATATATTTTATAGCTCGCCCCATGCCAATGAGCGTACAAATGGAATAAAAAAGGCGTTCCGGTAAGACGTATTATTCCGGAAGATGTATTGAAGGCTTATTGTTATGTCTATTTTTTGTCGTACGGGAAAGCCGGAATTGTATGGTCAGTTTGGCAGGCATCAATTGATGACTGGCGATTTTATTGGGTTCGTCCGGTGGAAATGCTGAAAAAGCGAAAGCGAACTTTGGTTATGTTGGTTGAACCTGACCTTCAAAAGTTTTCTATTGATTTTTATCGTGATTGATATTGGATTTTATTTTGTAAATAAACGGTAGGAAAGTTACACGACATGCACGTGCGACTGGTTTTACACAAAGACATTTTGATGCAAATTTGGTCAATATATCATTGGATACTGGTACGTCTGAAATTAGG
Organism: Montipora foliosa; assembly: GCF_036669935.1. Taxonomy (NCBI): domain Eukaryota; kingdom Metazoa; phylum Cnidaria; class Anthozoa; order Scleractinia; family Acroporidae; genus Montipora; species Montipora foliosa. The sequence continues at coordinate 29,515,995 of NC_090873.1, forward strand.
TCACCATAGATTTCATTATGAGTTAAGATTGTCAATTATCTCACTGTTTTTGTTGATTAAGTTTCAAAACGTTCAACGTATGGAACAGTTTCTATCCGTTGTTTGTACAGAAAAAGATGACCTAAACTTTAAAAGACTGGTGCAAAATTCGGTGCCTAAGATGTGGTTTCCTGTAAGTTTCTCACATTTCCTGTTTCTCGTCTCTTAATTGAGCTATTTAGCTTTAGAAAATAACTCAATTCATAAATATACCGGCCATTTTAAAACAAATAACTTAAATTCGGCACGTAGCGCCAAGCTGTGATAAATATGGGCGAGACTGATGGGCTATTTTAAGGAGGAGACGAATTACTTTAACTTGCTCACACCCACACTTGGTCACGTAGAACGCGTTACCACGCTCCCCGCGAGTTAAACACGTTGTTGGAAAGTGCGTCTTCGGTTTATCTCGGCCTTTTCAGCGTAACAATTATGTATACTAGGTATTTTAGAAAGTGATAGAAGTGTTTATTTAGCTTGGCAGAACCAGCCATCGGAGCCCACTTAAAATACAAGTTGACACTTACAGTAATTACGTTTTTAGCAGCCGTGTCGGCTCCTTTGATGTTGTCAAGCACGTCTAATATCATTGAAAAAAGACAAAAAGGACGCCGTCTTCAAAGCGACAAGTTAATTTCGCGATATGGGAGGGGTGGCCTAGGGATGGTCAAAGAAGTGAAAAACGTTTGGAAAAAACTGAACGCGAACAGCCTGACTTAAAATTCCCGGCCTGCAACACAAAATCTTCGTTAAAACGAAGGTCGCCATTTAGATACGCAAAATATATAAAGCGTTCATTATTTTTTCGAATGATGATTTAAGTCAGTTTTCAGTTGTTAAGCGATTTGTTTTTCCTATAACTGAGACATTCGACACCTTCATTTTGTCATTTAGAAAAGTCGTCCACACCAGTGTAAGTATATTCTTGATTCGATTATAATAGCCTTTAATGGCATTGCAAAAGGGATTGGTGTTTTAGCACGATTAGCGGCAGCATTTCCTTCCATTAAAACGATCGAGGCCGGCGAGAATTCAGAATCTTCCATGTGTCTTTAGGGAATTAAAAAAATACTTCAATTTGGAATAACCTATTCCGTTTGGTCTGAATTCTGTGTTTGCTCCACTTTTGGATTTCTGTTTCCTTTCTTTACATTTGTTTCTCCAGGTATCAATAATTTCGTTAAAAAAATTGAAATCGTTTTTATGGAGATTAAATTTTGTTGAGAAAGAAACCGCATATACGTTAATTAAAAAACTGTAGGGTAGAACATGATGTCTTCGAATGAAAGGGGTCTAGGATCTGTTCCCCAGCATAGAGGTATGCCCGTCTTGTTGAAACAAATAAATAAGCCCACGAATTTTAAGTTGAACTCCTTGTCCTTGTTCGTTTCCTGTTTATTAAGACGAAAGGCGCTGTGTAGCTATCGAGTGTGCTCTGCAAACAGTTCCGGCGTTACCGCGTTGGCAGGAAACCATTTGATATTCTTAGAAGTCGTTGCGTAGGCGATTCTTTCCTTTCACGTCTGCAGAGAAAAAAACCTCCCAGTCATATTTCACTGCGATTTCACATTTTCAGTGAGAACCAATATTCCAAGCACGCGTAATTACACCGGTGGCATATTAAAGCAGATTACGTTGACTGAGTGTTCACCTGACAAAGGCCCGCTTAGAAAGAGCCTCTTATCTCGACAAAAAAAATCTTACTTCGTGGCCCTATATCGTTCGAAGGGCTCGTGAATTTCTGAAGGACCTCGAGGAAAGAAACGTTAAGAGAAAAGCCGCTGCTTTTTACTAGTTAGGCTGGCTGGTCATCAAGAATGTTGTAAATATAATTACCTTGATGACGTCGAGGCGCTCCTCATTTTTTATTGGTCCCTCTGGCTGATCGCCTGATTAATTACTGTCAATCATACCAGCGGTGCTCTTTGAAGTTATCCCTTTGAGATGCCGCGAACTCCACAAGCTCATATACAGCAACACAACGCTACAGACGAGAAATAAATTCTTTAGCAGCGAAACTCGAGGGTTTTCCCGACGCATACGAGGCTAAAATGCCTCAACTACCCAACAATTCCACGGAGGATCTCGGAGCCGATGACGAGGTGAAGGAATATAATCAAGAAGACGGTGAAGATACGGAGAACGGTGCACATTTAGACCTCGTGAACGATATTAAGTCCGACTTGATCAAAAAAGAGACCGAAAATTCAGAGGTGAGCTGGTTAATGCATTTTTTATCTTTGCCTCCGTACGAATTCTGCCTTGCACAATTGTCTCCTCAAACTTCGCTGACTTCTTTTGTGTCTCGCGGTGCGATGTTGCAGCGAGCAAGTTGATCGGTGAGAAGCGGCGAGCTTCAAAGTCTACCCGCGCAGAAATCATATATTGTTTGGGAAAATAGTAAATAATCTCTTATTTTTTTACGAAAGAAATATGCCGACATAGTAAGTCGACTTGTAATTCGTAGAAAACTCACAAGTTGGCTTAGGTTTTGAGAAATCGTCATCATTTCGCGAACGCTACAAAGTAAGACTTGTCTCATTCGTCCTTATTTTAAAATTTCTCTCTTCGCGGTATAAATAATCAAAGGGAGCCGACGGTTAACCCCAAGTGGCCTAGAAAAAAATATACATTGTCTAGGTTTTTGAGAATTTTTAGGGGATAAATGGTTTAATACAAGTGGTTTGTGTGTAATGACTGAATAAGGTATACAGCAAATGTGTCGAATACAATGCAGTTCTCTTGATCCTTTATTGCTTTGCTCCTCTCTACTTGCCTCTATTGCGCCCCGAGCGGTGTACTAAAAAGATATAGATGGCAAATGAAGGCCTTTTAACACTTGTAATTTTAGCGTAGCGTCGGATTTCAAATCTTAAGCTGCAAACTTGCCGACTCTGAAGTGATGTAGAACAGAACTCGCTGTTGTGTAAAGAACTCTCCATAATAGGACCTGATAATGTTCGCCCCCTGGTAAATAGTTTACTACTTTTTCCATTCATTGAGCATTATTTCAAGGTTGTAATAAGATGGAGAGTTTTTGACGCGGGAACAAAATAAAGTGCGTAAGAAGTTCAAGTGATTTCCTCGGAGCACTCTGGAAATTTACAAGGTCGATTTTCCAGTTTTGACACCATCTTTCGGAAGGATCGATAAGTACAAACGATTATATATTAAAATATATAGGTTCGATGTTCAAACCACAGTGCTGATAGTCATTAACTTGAATCACTGAGGTGGAAATCTCTGGCCTTCAGATTTGTAAAAATTCCAAAAATAATAAAAACGCTATGTCGTGACTTGGTTTAACGCGACGCTCGAATCTTCCTTGCCAACACTGTATTTTCACAGGATTTTCGAGTTCCCGGGAAAAATCCGGCTGGCCTAA
>NC_090873.1:29524418-29536918 GCF_036669935.1 Montipora foliosa
TGACGCTCTGACGGTTTCATGTAAACTTCTAACGGACGGCTAACGGATATCTAACGCTTCGGTCAATTTAACGGTTTAGCGTTAGTGTACGTTTTCCCGTGGAAGGTCACATATGCTTATCACATGTAATCGCAACGTGCCCTGATACAATGAAGGATTAATTTCACTTTTATTTTTAAAGTTTTACAAATTGCCCTGGTCACTTGGTGACTTGGTCAATTTTGTGAAAACCTTGAAAGTATGCATAAAATTAATCCTTAATTGCCCTCAGCTCCATGTGATTACATATACAAAAGGTAAACAAAGTCAAAATGGTAGCCTAAACCATCTGGACTTTTGTGAGAGTATATACTTCAATTCTTTCAATTCACCCCCCTTAGATACGCCACTGATATTCCACTAATTTGAAGCTGTGAAAAATTATACTTCAAAAATATTATTTTCATGGTAAATCATTTTGTAGCTAATCCTATAATGCTTGTTAATTCTCCCCAGGATTCAAAACCTTCTTCTGCAAGCTCAGCTCCAATCGCTCAACTGCTGTCATTCCCAGATCGATATAATGAACATTTGAATTCAGGGTCGCATTCGGGTTACCCAAGCAGGGGCCCTGCTCATGTGCAACAAGATGATATAAAACATAGTTTACACAGAGGTCATGGGCCAAGACCTGCGGGAATCTTTCATCCAGCTCATCATCATCCTTATGCCCCTGCTCCTCAGTACCAATACATGTACCCTGGTGTTAAACCTGATAGAAGATTCCACTTCGAGCCACCGATTTGGTAAGTGGTGTTTACCCAGCAATCTCCCACCATCAATTAAGTTCAAGTGATTTAAAGATACAAATTGAAGCAATTCTCTCTTTGATACTAACAATACTTTCTTTTAAGAGTTCACCAACTAATTTCATTTTAAATACCAGTAAGAACTGTGGGTAATTTAAACTCGGGGACAAGGGAAGAGGAAAAAAACACCACAAGGAACAAGGGAACAGGATTCAATAATAATCATAATGATGATGATAATACAAAGACCTTGAAATTGTGATAGAATGAATGTGAGAAATGAATGCCATAAGAATACCGGTGGTGATTGAAGCCCTGGGGAAAAGGATGGAGAAATACACCCAAAAGATCCTGGGTAACAACAACTACAGAAGATCACACTTCTTGGAAAGTCTTGTGTCCTAAGAAAGATGCTATCCTCTTATCTTTAAGTTTCAATAAAGTCAAAAGAGCTGATGATATATTCCCACAGGAGATGAATTCCCACAAAATCAGTCAAGCTTTAAGACCGATACTTAAGACCTCTGTTGAGTGGTGATTGACGTTCACAAAAAGAATAAATTGATATCTTGCTTCTACAGAACATACACTATCATAAAACAATACACCAAAATGTCTCTTTATTTTACAGGCGGTAAAAATATACTTCGCAATTTGTTATAAATTAAACGCCAAGCTGTGTGCAGTTGTAAAAATATTTCAACAGGATAACCTGTCAGTGTATGAGACGCTGTTATCACTGAGGTCCTGTAAATTAAAAAAACTAAAATAAATAAGATGAGTTAAAAATACCAAGATTAAAAAATTATGACACAAATAAGTGAAAACTGTCTACAATGTACTTGCTGTACAAGCTTGTGACTTAGGAATCACTTTGTTTAATGTTCCAAAGAAAAATGTAAATCAAAGAACAAAATGCAATAAAGATTATGATCCAACAAAGATTATGATCCAAACATAGTGTGCTGAAATGTTTCTTGTGTAACATCTAGGCAACCTCATTCGTCAATCATTGGGCAGCCATCATCGCAGTATCCTCCAAGTTATCCAAGCCAAGTTGGACCTACGTCAGCTGGCATCCAGAGACTTAGTCATCCAACATTAACAGCTGATCCACGTGGGCCTGTTTGTTGCCCTCCCCCTCCACCCAATCAAACAGTAATTAGCCGAGCTCCTGCAACATGTGGGGCAGCAAGGTATTTATAAGAACTTAACTTGAGTAAATCATTGCAGTAACAATGTAACAAAATATCAAGCCTCTCTTCAAAGGTCTTGCTTGTCTCCATAGATCTCTTTCATAATGGCAGCGCCATAAAATATTCTTCTGTTTTGATGCTAATAAACCTTTCTAGCCACGCTACGAGGAACAAAGTTCAAAAGAATAGTAGTTTCAAAATGGGGGCAGTAGGTCTAATTACACATAAAGACAAAAGAATGCAAAGTTGGTCGCCATTTATGAAAGTGATCTATAGGTAGCATTATCGTGGAGGGAAAGGGACAATTGGATAGCTGCCCCTGATTTCCACTGCATTTATTAAAGAATTTTACTTCATGCAGGGATAACACTAGCACAATGGCTTACCGTACTTATTCAGCTATAAGTCGAGCGATTTTTACACAAATCCAACTCAATTTGGGCAAATTTGAAGCCGTAGAAGGGGTCTCGGCTTAAAGCTGAGTATTTTTGATAAAAATAGTTTTCTCAGCAAATTAAAACAGTAAAAAATGAACGTGTATTCACTTACAAGCTGAACTAAGTTACTTGTAACATGAAGAGAAGTTGTTGGTGTAATATGGACTTTTATTACTTGGTGGCTCGTAAAGGAGCCGTTCGTGTTGTGTGATCGGGATCGATCTTATTGCTGGTCTTCTTCCTCGTTGTCTGTCTCGAATTCGTCGTCCATTTCCTCGTCTTCACTCTTTTTTTGTTCTGGAATATTCTCGTTGAAGACTGCATCGTCTTCTGTGCTGTCGAGTGCGTTTTAGAGGTACCACAAGTCTTGAACAAACGCCTCACCATCTCCTCGGGAATATCGTGCCAAGCCTGTTTTACCCATCGAAGGAACGAGGAGTCTGAGAATGAGATTGCACCATCTGTTGACACAGATCGTGTAAACAAGCTTGTCACATGACACCAGAGCAAACTTGAGACAAAAACGCAAGTGGATTTCTTTTTGTAGCGACATTTTCCAAGCAAAAAAACGGTACGCATTAAAGGGAAAATCTTACCTTGAATTCTTTGCGCTGAAAACCACAACAAAGGTCGTTGATCCAGCTCGGGATACGCTCCCCGATATGCTTCCATTGAACAGATTTGCTTTATCTTTCCTCAAGCGACGGAACCATCGACTCGCTGATGCTGTATTCTCCGGCGACCTCGGAGTTATTTTCTACAGCTTCTGCTTGGGCGACTATTTTAAGGTTGAAGGCGAGGTTGTAAGGTTTCCAGTCGAATAACTTTTTATAAAACGCTTTGCTTGTACGAAGACACGTTTCCAGTGAGGTCAGTAATTAGAGACACTTAGCACCAGGTTTTTCAGTGAAACCCTCTGACGGCGATAATATTCGTCACCTCACGATCACATCGCTTGTTTGTTTCTTTACTTTCGTGTTCATTTGATTGGTTTGAGTATAATTTTTCAGTCAATGTCAATTCGTATTTTAAATTACGAAAATTCCATAGTCGATAATACACATCAAGTCCTAAAATGGGTCTCGGCTTATAGCCGAGTATTATGCATTTACAAGTCGTGTCAATCAAGTTGATTTTTTCCGTAAGAAGTTTGGGGTCTTGTAGCTGAATGAGTATGGTATTATATATATATATTTATTTACATAAGTTGAAGAATTAAAGAGGACGCATCGATTCTCTGTTACTCTGAGTTTCGCGCCTAAGCGCTCGTCAGACAGAACTTTATTCAACTAAGATCATACCTTCCAACAATGTATGTACAAATTAGATAAGTAGCTTATTAATTCATTAGTGTGATTATCTGATCTACGTGTGAAATAACGATTTTCTAGAGCTATTGTTGGCGTCTTGTGAAATTTGCTAAGTAAAACTTATTCTCGTAGCGGCATTTAGAAATGAGTTCTGTTCTTTTGTTTAATAAAGACGGCTTTTTCGCTCTAATTAAGTAAAGTTTTTCTGTCAGGCACAAGTGGCACCGCTTGCTTTTGTTGCTGTAGGCCGGAGCCGTCGCTAAAATACTCCAGTTAATTCTAAAATTGGTGTTGTTGCCCCGGCCTAAAGTTTCATGTAAATCCTCCCCAAAATCACATTAATACTTCGGTGTTTTGAGAGAGCTTTGAACTCTTTGTGCTTGAGTTCTAACACAGAAAATTGCTTCTCCAGCTTGTTAACATCGCAGAGCATTCCAGCCATGGTTGATCACCCAGGAATGGATCTGGCAGTAAGTGGGCATATGAAAGGCCACATCAAGAAGCCACTTAACGCCTTTATGTTGTATATGAAAGACATGCGATCGAAAGTTGTGTCAGAGTGTACTTTGAAAGAAAGTGCTGCAATCAACCAGATACTTGGAAAAAGGGTAATTGCAAATTACAGATTACTGTAGAGCACATAATAATCAAGGTTGTCAGAAGGTTTAGCCATAGATGCTTTGTTTGAAAAGGAGGAGGTGGAACATAGAAAAAGGGTAAAATCTGCTGATTTACCAACGGTAGAGTAACAGCAGCGCCGTGCGGCATTAAGGGAGCAGTAACAGTAAGTAACAGAGTAAAGTAGTCAACCAAGACAAAAAACTTGTTGCTTTTTCAAAGCAGACTGATGCTTTTGACAGCCCTGAATAATTCTTTAAAATATTCAGCTGTTACATCATACCCCCAGCATTGTATAATAAATATGGAATCCATGTTGTGTGGTTAGACACAACTCTGGCCATATCCAGGATTTGCAAAAAGAGATGGTGGCTGGCAAATCTTAACAGTTATTTGAGATTGAGGCAATGAACACAAAGCCGATAGGCCCCATTTATGAAAAAAACAGAAGAATCTTTCTCCAAAATGCACAAAATGTATTCCAAGAGGGCCAAATGTCAAATACGGAGGAAAATGGCCTTGAGCCCCTCCTCTCCCCGCCAAAAAAAAACAAAAAAAAGAAGCAAAAAAGCATGTGCTTTTAATATCACCCAACTAGTCAGACAGAAAAGGCAATAATAAAGTTAGCAAATGCAAGTTGAAAATATATTTATTTGGAAATAAAACGAAAGAAAGTGTCATGCTTTTCGCTATTCGATGATTATTATTAATAGTCCTCTAGTAGCGTTGCCAATCAAAATGCAGCATTTGCGTTAGTCCACTAGTTGGGTGTTACTAAAAGATATTAGACCATTTTCAAGATCATTTTTGCTTCTTTCTTGAAGGAAGTGCAAGTGCATAACATTAATTTTGTGATGGTGGTTGTGTCACTTTTCATTCGTAGAACTAAAAACTGAATAAGTAGCTAAGTAGACCTAGCTCATGTACATGAATGTGGACATGCTTTGGAAAAAGAGGCTGAACTTGAATATTGCTCAATGAATGGTGTTCTGCAGTAGTTTTTAATTACAATGAATGGTGTTCTGCAGTAGTTTTTAATTTCATTACCAAGGACTCAAAGAAGCAAAAGAAAACGTTTTGCATTGTCGTGGCACATCATTAATTCTTCCAGTCATATTAATTTATGTTGCATACTTAGAACAGATAATTATGCATTGATTGGTCAGAGCAGTAAGTAAAGCATTGTACTACTGTGGAGCAGGTCATGGGTCATGGGTTGAACTCTGGCCATATCCAGGATTTGCAAAAAGAGATGGTGGCTGGCAAATCTTGACAGTTATTTAACTTGAACTTGCCACCTATTTTGATTGAGGCAATGAACACAAAGCCGATAGGCCCCATTTATGAAAAAAACAGAAGAATCTTTCTCCAAAATGCACAAAATGTATTCCAAGAGGGCCAAATGTCAAATACGGAGGAAAATGGCCTTGAGCCCCTCCCCCCCCCCACAAAAAACAAAAAAAAGAAGCAAAAAAGCATGTGCTATCAGTTCTTGTGGTCCCTGTCCACCAACTTACTTTCCTATTGACACCCCTACGGGCCATCTCTCAGGACATGTAACAACTGACAAGAAAGGGCTGTTGTTTTAGTCACATCTACTGTGTAGTTCTAAAGACTTTTTAGTTGTCACAGACAAGGACACGGGTACCCTGATTCCTAAGTTTAATGTTCTGATCAATGCATTTGAATGGTTTTTTCCAGAATAATTTCAGAGTTGACGGGTTTTAAGCGTGCATGTTTGTGGTATCTCCCAAGGAGCATTTGTTCCTATGTTGGTAATTCTATTTTTCTCTGCATTTCAGTGGCATGCCCTTGACCGACAAGAACAAGCCAAATACTATGAAATGGCTCGGAAGGAACGGGCTCTTCACATGCAACTCTACCCTGGCTGGAGTGCAAGGGATAATTACGCACAACAAGGCAAAAAGAAAAAGAGAAAGAGAGATAAATCACAAGGTAATGTTTGTACGTAAGATTGTTGTCAAATGGCATAGCAGTACACAGGCACCCCAAGTTCATTGTGAGGGAATGTAAGGATTTGTATGGGAAGACAAGACCTGAGTATTGTAGGTCGCTTCCTTCCTGGGAGGTTTTTTCCAGATTGGACGTGAAGTGAGCCATTATCAGTTCCTCGGTTGTCAACGGCCATAATAAAATACCAAGGCTGAACACTGAATTTTCATGAGCCCACCAAATGAAGTCAAATATTCCGGGTTAAAATGTTCCCATGGCCACAAACCCACTGTAAATACAATAATAATAATAATAATAATATATATTTAGCTTTACAAAATTCTCAAAGCTTTACAATCTTACAATGGAAAACAGCCTCTCGAACTTTGAAGGCGACACAGGGACCGTTGAGTTTGGTTTGGTAACAAGTCTTTGTTTGTTGTCCCTGACGACATTTCCAAGCAAATACTCCTTACCAAGCCACAAACAAAGACTAGTTACCAAACCAAACTCAACGGTCGCTGTGTCGTCTTCAAAGTTGTTGTGACTCTTTTCCATTGTTTCATTGTTTCGTTTGGGACACTAACAGCTGTCTGATGTCGCTGGCAGGGCTTCAATTGCGTGGCTGGCAGATTGAAATGCAAGAAAAACCTTTGCCCTTGAATTCTACAGTGGATTTGTGGCCATGGGAACATTTTAACCAGGAATATTTGACTCCATTTGGTGGGCTTGTGATAATTCAGTGTTCAGTCTTGGTATTTTATTAGGACCGTTGACAACCGAGGAACTGATAAAAGCTCAATTTGCGTCGAATCTGGGGAAAAAACCTCACAGGAAGGAAGTGACCCACAATGGCAATTGATTTAGGCCTTTTCAAATTACCCTTAAGACTCTTGTATAAGTTGCACCTTTTTGCTTAAGTTTTGGGCAAAAAATCGCAGGTGTGACTTATACACGAGACCATTGCTATCAGAGGGAGTAAACTGGCTTGTAGGGGTCACAAATTGAACTGAAAACCTTAGTAACTAAAGATTAAACATATTGAAACATGTTGATCATTGCGTTCGGTGGTTAGAAGTGGTGGCTCCCAAAGGAGCAGTTCGTTTGCATCTTCAGGTTCTAAACCTGAATATTGCTCGTAAGTAGTTCTTTCAAGCGTTTCATTTGCATTTTGTTTGAGCAGTTAAACTAACTGGCATGGAATCTCCATTCCTCCGCACAGCTGCTTACAATGTTGTTTATGACCGATCACCTCAACACTGATTTCTCCACTACGTGCAAGAAAATACCACGCTTTTTGGGAGAACTCGCAAGGCAAATAGCCAACCGTTTCATTGCGATTTTCTCCAATCGATGGCTTCCATACGTCTTGATAAACATGATATCCACGCACAACTTATGTGAAAGCGCACATTTCCCTCGTTAAATGACTGCGTGGTTACCAAGCAAACGCTTTGCATCATTCTCCTGCACTTTTTTCGTGCAAATTCTATCTATTTCATTTCAACTGTGGGCTTTAGCAATGAAGGCAAAAACTGTCGTCAGTCACAGGGAATAGGGAAATTGATTAAAAAGAAGCTTTTAAAAGGTATTTTCAGAGTTGATTAACTTATTAATTTCAATGCAAATACAACAAACGTCAACAAACGTCAACAACAAAGTGCTTTTTTGGAGTTCTTATTTTTTCCAAAATCATGCTTGAAAGTTGGGGGTGCGGCTTATACACGAGTCTTTATGGTATTACACGTGTCTTTATGGTATCTTCTCAGGTCTCAGGTGTTGTCTTCCCATACAAATCCCTCACACTGAGCTAGGGGCACCTGTGAGCAGTATTCCATTCTTGGCCCTGAAGGCTGTGATTCTTTGTTGAGTGGTCAAGAAGTCTGTGAAATGTTGACTTAAACTTTTCGTCACACTTGCATAAAATATGTGAAAAGTAGTGGTTCCAGATGGATACAATAGTTGTCCTTTTCTTCAACCTTGCAAGTATGGGAACAGACTACATGTAGACATCTTTTCTTTTTGTACTGACATAATAGACCTCTGCAAACAGTGTTTAGTGAAGATTGAACCGATAAAATCAACATGTGTAACGTGCCAAGCCACTGAGACAAAAAAGTAATGTACATTGTACGTTCATTGTTTTCAGCAGAGATAACAAATCCAAAGAAGTGTCGAGCAAGATATGGTCTTGATAGGCAACACGAATGGTGTAAGCCTTGTAGGTAAGGAAATCTATCCTTCTTTCTAGACTCCAGTACAATAATGTAATGAATTATTATAGGAAAGATGGGTGGTAAAGTTTTGATCACCCAAGCTTCCCATTATTATCTTAAAAAACAGCTGTTCACCTTATTTCAAAATGGCTGCCATGTTTTAGTGTTTTGAATTTTGAGGCAGAGAATGCAGGCTAATTAACCTTAAAAATGATTTAAGTGGTGTCCATCTTGGCACAATTCCGCAGTTCCTATTTCAAGCTTCAAGCTGATTTTGGAGCCAATGATTATTAGAGTCTTGGATCGTGTAATAGGAACACATCAGTTGTACATGCAACAAGAAAGAGAAACATAATACTTTGAAATTCCGAGAAAAACTAGGTAGGCCATTTTTCACCCAATGGGCCCTTTGCAGGATACATGTAGTGATCACATGGTACAAATCTGCCATACTGGGACGTAAATTGCCCACTGGGACATCTAAAACAAAGAAAATTTAGATTAACTAGTCTTTGTTTTAGATGTCCCAGTGCGCAATTTGCGTCCCAGTATGGCGGATTTGTATCATGTGATCACTATCCTGCAAAGGGCCCATTTGATGTAGAGAAATAATGTTGTTATGGATTGCAGTTGGAGTAATTTGCACCTTCAAAATATTATTTCTCAGATCAACATTGTTTTAATGACTTTCTGTTTCTTTCCAGGCGGAAAAAGAAGTGTGTTAGATTTTTAGCTGGTGGATCAGAACAGGACATATCTCCATCCGATAACACAGGGAATTTAGAGAGCGAGAACATTGATGCCAACATTGATGGTAGTCCTTCAATGATTACGACAACAGGCTCTACCACTCCCACTTCATAGCATTTATTATTACCATTAGCAATTATTGTAAAGTACAAATTTTATCATTAAGAGCCTATTTTAATAGAAAGTTGTGCTATGGTTGCATCTCACAAAATTATGGCACAAGTTAAGTCAAAACAATTTAATGATAGCCATAGGTTCTATGTCTAAAAAATTTATTATTTGGGTTGTTCTTAATCATTATAATATTATTATTGTTGCATTGCAAATATGATACAAATTAAAATATGATAATTTTTAATAATTTATTACACTTTGGACTAAGAGAACCTTTTGTGCTTTCATGTTTTGAGAACTGGCATATAATTATAGAGGGTTCTGTAGAAAACTGCATATGCAGATAATGGATCTTTGTTATGAAGTGTTTTGAAATTCTGTATCTAAATAAGAGAATGTTCATTCTTTAATTAAGATACAGAATACAAATTAGAGTAAATGCTAAACTCTACATAAATTTCAATTGGCTATCACACTTGTGAATTTTGAGTGAATTCCACAAACATAGAGCAGTAATTGCTTGTTAGTATCTTTTCACAAACTCCGTTTTGTGCTTTGTTTGTCCTTTTTAAAACGGTCCTGAAGTAATAAATGATTATTTATCACATTTTTAACAAGATAAGTATTTTTGCAGCAATAATAATTATTATAATGATTCTAAGGTGACGACAAGTATACTAGTAAGTTTCAGCCATTCATGATTGGTTAAATAGTTTTAACAAAGCAAATTGCAGCGTTTTTAAGTATTTGGCCAAGCCTTAATCCCCCCCCCCCCCCCCCCCCCCCTAAAAAAAAAAACTAACCTGGAGCATCAACTTTCTTGTGTTTCTTCTGTTTTTCCTCAGTTTTACTTACCTTGTTTGGGTTCAACTTAAAGTGAAGAAGGGGGTATTTTTGGACCTAATTTAAGTTTTCTAAAAAAAATGAGATATCCTAAGAATGCTAATTGCACTGTACCTGGCTCCTGGTAATAACAAGTAACCAAATAGCCGAAGAAAAAGGTGTACACTTGTATTTCTTTCTATTAATATTTCTGTTGTGTCTGTTAACTCAAAAAAAAAAAAACTTTTTCACTTGATTATTCTCTGCACCTGTCTAAAACTAAATCTTTTGTTTGTGTAACTGTCCCCTTCACAATCACTGTTTTAGAGGCTGCCAAAAATAAAAACTAGTTGTAACTTGATCTTTGACCATGCGAAGAAGAGGAATAGGTTTAATACTGGGTTCACATCACAAGCTGCTTTGCATTGGAATAGTTCTTGCTAAGTAATTTGTGACGTCAACCTGGTATCACACCTGTTCCACTTCATTGCTCCATCATGGATCAAACTACGACCAATTTTTGTCTTTCAAAGTGAATAGAAAGCGACTGAGGAGAGCATCGTTGATTTCAAGGGGGGAAGAATATTCCACTCTTAAAAACAATAGATGTTTTAAAATTAGTGTTATTCATATCCTTCATTTTTAATTTTAATTTTAAAAGCTGGACATAACCTCTGAGTGTTAAATTGTTTTCAAATAATATTGAAGGTATTTGGCTCCATGAGTTTGGATTTTATGATGTCATGAAAGGTAGTCTACTTTCGTGGAAGGAACAAATTTTAAAAATAAACAACGATAGTTGTATGTTTTTTACACTTTGAATTTATTCCAGCTTGTCAACTGACCAGGTCTTATTAAGAGGAAAATAAAGCAGGTTATTGCCATTAATACAATGAGGTTTTACTCATCTGTAGAGACTTATTTAACTACCAAGTAAGGATTTTACTTTAAAACAGTATATTTCAGAGAATTAACACCTAAAAGAATGAGGGCGCTGCAGAATTTGATTTCAATAATATTATTTTAATAACAAGTGCAAATGGCCACAAATGAATTGCTTATTTTGCAGCTGATAATTTAGAACAGATGTTAACACAAAGGAAAATTAATTTAACTGGTAAGACCTGTTCAGTGTAATATATTCATGTATTAATTTTGCTAAAGTTATCTTCTCTTCAGGATTTGATAAATCTGGTTGATGGACAACTTGCTTTTCCTTATAATAAAATTGTCTTGTTCAGTGGGAAGGACAAGAGAAATTAGGAATCCATCTTTCCAGCCAAGAGTAGTGAGTGGCGTTGTAAAAAAGTTCCTCTATTCTAGGTCTCTGAAAATATTAATGAGAGTCTTTTTGCTGTTTATTCAAATGATTTCTGGTATTTTAAAGCATGCATTGAGGGGTAGATTGCTTTCAAACTGGATCTTACTGCACGAAATTCCTTTTCCAGACAATCCAACCTCTTTACATGTCACATCATTTGAAGCCTGATTTGTATTTCGGTGACTTCAGCATTTCTCAAGAACGTAATATTCTGAAAATAAGATAACTGATCAATATTCAGGATACCTCTTTTAAAAGGGAGTTATTTCACAATGTTTATTATCCAGTGGAATGTATAATTTTATTGGAAGCTTCTCCTTTTGAAGCAATGTAAAATATTTTATTCTTTGTGAATAGACTTTTATAATATTGAGTATAAAAGATGAAACGTTTTGTGTAACATGGAATTGTGTGCTCTTACTTGGAGGTGGGTTATTTCTTGGTTTGTCGAAAGAAAAGTCAGTGACAACAACAACAACAACAACAATAACGGGGATCTCCTTGAGATTCCTCATTGGTCAATTCCTGAGCCAGTTATGTTTGTGGTTGCTTGAAGGTAAATTTTTGCTTGTCACCGAGGTTAATCACTCACTGAAAAATGTCCCCGTTTTAACCATTTTACGTCCAAACCGGCCTAAACCGGCCAGACTTCTAACTGTCTAACGCCAGAGTATTTTTTTCGTCAATGGGGAACCCAAGTCAATGGGTTTTAATTAAGTCTTGTTGGACAGGGGTTATCACTTGGATTTTTTATTTCGTCTATTCGTTTGTCAGGAGCCCACGAGTAGGAGCGAACAACAGAGCTACATTCCTGTCAGGGCGTTTTCACGGACCGATTTATTTTTAGATTCAATTTCCCGCGAATGAGACTCCCTAGGGAGCCCGGTGACCAATCATACGAAACTAACTTGACGTCATAGCTTCAGTGAACTGGAACTGCCTTATTTTTTTGGAAAAAGGCAGTCTAAAAATAGG
>NC_090873.1:29541918-29546918 GCF_036669935.1 Montipora foliosa
AGCTGAATTAACCATCGTAAGAGAGATTTGTGATATCCTCTTTCGAAACGAATTTTGCTCCTTATCCAAAATTTATCGCCAGGTGCTTATTAAGTTCTTTTATTAAGCTCCCCACTAAAACATACTACTACTATACATACAAAGACATGCTAAAGTGGATAGTTCGTCCAGACGCATTATGCGTCCTATGCCCGTGTTTATACTAGACGAATTTAACGTACGCAGAAAAATGTTTGCCCTAGTTCGTCCTAGACGGATTATGCGTCTTATATAGTTCGTCCCGTCTTTACACCAGACGAATAACATGCGAGACGCTTAATCCCGCGCATAACTCTGGTCTTTAAATTTTGCATGTACCGGAAAAGCAGGGACCGCGGAGTACGTTTGAAAATGAGGGGGGGGGGGGGTGGGGGAAGTTTTGGTATGGATAACGGAAGTGTGAGGAGATGTGGAGAGGTTTTGGAGAAAAAAACACCGTAAGAAAAAAGTGGGGGAGGGGGGGGGGGGGGGCTATAGCCCGCGCAGCCCCACTCTGCTCCCCCCCCCCGGCAAGGATTGTAGTTTTGGTCACTGGGGATAGGTCTTTTTCTTTCGGCCGTTGTTTTGTTTAGTTCTGTGTTTTGTTTTACGTAACCTCTGCTCCGGTGCCTGCTGGAGGAACCCACAATTCGTCTGGACGTATATTATGCGTCTCTTGTATAAAAACGGCCATTGATATCTCCTAGCTTGTCGTCCCTGCTTCAGCTCTTTGGTCGCCCTTGTCGCCCTTGGTTTCATAGAAACAAAAAAAAATTGAGAGCCTCTGTTACACTATGACGTCTTCACATGTAAATAGTTTAATTGTCAATTAATGAATAAAATTCCACTAAGGGTGTAGGCGAGTTGCATATCACTCGCGTCTGCCGTCCACCCAACAAGTCTTTAAGACTATTCTTTATTCTCTAAAATTTTGGTCTGCTATGCCCAAGTGTCCAAACTGCAATAAAGAGGTGTATTTTGGTGAGTACGCTGTCAAGTTGTATCAGTGTTAATCACCTCCTTCGTAGAATGTAATTGAGAACGCTTTCGCGGTTAATAGAAACTAGTTATCGACAGTTAGTTCGTCTGCAAACGATTTAGACTGCAGAAAGAGACGAGCGAAGCATATCATAAATTTAATTAAGCTAATTTTCATTTTTACCTGGTTCCTTTTCGGGATCGATTATAAAATAACCCGAGTTAGTTCGTCTTTATATAGCTTTTCAAAGCTTTAAGGAGTTGATTTGCTAAATAATTTCTCAAATGAATTTAAATTCAGGCCATCACATGAGAAATTGACGACAAGCTGTAGAGGTCATTGGCGAGGATCTGATTATATTTATTTCACCAATGTTCGCGAAAGCTTACGAAATCTTCTTGCAGAAGATTTATGACCTTCCTTATCCACAACCTATAAAGATTGGAGTGACAAAATAGCGGTGCAACTGGGACTTCTGTGAAAGCATATCAAACAGACGTATTGCAATTGTTGTTATCATGCTAAATTTTACAAAAATATGCAATCTGGGCAAGAACTATAAATGCATTGTCCTTTATTTACTATTTCTTGTTTTAGCCGAGAGAGTGACTTCTATGGGTAAAGATTGGCACAGGCCGTGCTTGAGGTGTGAGAAGTGCAAGAAGACGCTTTCAGCAGGCAGTCATTCTGAGGTAAGTTCATTTGTTTGGATTGTTTTCTTGCAAAATATGCGATCTGAGTGATATTGGCATTTTAAAAATGCTCAGTCGAGTATTAGCTGCAGCATTTGGATAAAGGCAGAACTTGATGTAAGAATTTGTCGCTACCACAACAACCATACAATCGCAAACAATGCCAATTATTGCGTGTTTTTTGGAGGCTAGCAAAACATATCGAGCTTAAAATTGGCAGGTGTCTTCTCCTTCAATGATGAGTTAACTTTGCACCCCAGGGAAAGGTTGAAACGCGCTTTGGATCTTTGTTTAATATAAAGTGATAATTACTGTGTAAATGAATTACCAAAATAGATCGCTACGCATGCCGGGTGATCTATAATTGAGAAAGTTTGCTCCTAAGAAATAACTGAATGGCGTGGTTAAATAAAATATTATTTTGTTTGTTTGCTAAGAAACCTTTCTAGCCTCAGTTCAAGCTTATAAATACAAAGAACGGTAGGTTGGCCGTCATTTATGCGGATAGTGGTCCAATACCGGCCGCGAAAAATTCTCGTTCACGATCCTCTGTGTAAAACGTTCTCGACACGCCATTGTTTGGTATTGTAAACAGCTTTTATTGTTTTGTCATTATTTCAATTGTTTAGTCTTTCGTTGTTTCGTAAATGGCGGCCAAAAAATATTCTTTTGTTTGTGTGCTAATTAGCCTCACTAGCCTCGTTTGCATGGACAAAATACAAAAGAAATGTTGCTTGACAGCGAGGCTAGTGAGTCTCATTAGCACATAAACAAAAGAATACATTTTTGGCCGCCATTTATTCAGTCGGTCAATTATACATTACGAGAGCTGCTATTCACCCAGAAATTTACGGGCTTAATGAAGGAGAAAGTTTAAAAGAAGCATTATTTCTTGAGAGATAACAATGACTGGTTTTGGTGGTTCTTTAACTAAGGTTTTTGTAAAACGAATGAATGATATCTTCCAAGCAGCGTTTGCAAGTACCCGAGCAGAAATTACCTAAAACAAAAGACAGAAACAAAACAACTCCAAATAAAGACGAATCCCAAGTGACCAAAAACACAATGCTTTCCGGTACCTGTAGAAAGACCCTAGACAGGTCAGTTTACATCAACTATCCAAAAATATATGTAAAATGGAAAAAGAATGGCTTGGTGACTTGTTCAAAAACAGACTTCTACGTTTTCAGCCAACCAGTGAGAGAAGCCAAATATTGCCCGGCTTAGAGGCAGCTGTCTTCTTGTGTTGTCATGGTCAAAGTAATCAAATCAGGCAGAAATTGTCGCCAAGAAAAACACGATTTTCGTTTTTGCAAACGTGCGGTTTAGGTGAGGCTCATCCGTTCTCTGAGCGGCCTATCGAGCCGCCATGTTGGATGGATGTTGGGAGGGAGTGGGACGAGAGACCTTTTTTCTTTCTCCTCCCCTTCCCCCCTCACCTCTTCTGCTTCTGACCTACCCCCTTGGTGGCAATTTAGTCCTCTCCCCAAGCTTCCTCTGCTTCAGAATTTCAAGATGGCGGTCAAAAAATGCTTAGCCCATAACCCCTAAAATACGCCTGCACTGCAGGCTAAGTTCTAGTGGGATCAACCCTTCTTAAGTTGGTTTGGATTGGTTGATAAAACCGTTTGGGTGATCAACTTTTTCAACCGGCATCAAACCAGGTTGACGGTTGAAAAAACACGAGCAGCGACCGCTGCCGTCCACACGAGATTTTTAAAGTTGGCCGCGGGCTCCAGCCATGTTATTTTCCCTAAACTTGTTAACGCGGAGAAATCTGGTAATGACGGCTATTCCCAGGCGTTACCGAGTTTCAATGTGGCCCAGGTTCGTTTCCGGACTCGTGGCCATATGTTGTTGGTTCTTTACTCTGCTCGGAGAGGTTTTTCTCCACATTCTCCGGTTTTCCCCTCTCCTCAAAAACCAACATCTCTAAATTTCAATTCGTTCGGATGCAGGACCTCAGTGAAAACCACTTTTGGGTGAGTGGAGCTTCCTGGGTAAATATCAAAGTTATTTATTTATTTATTTTTCAACCGAAAACGGTTGGAAAAGTGTTCTATTGGGAAACGGTTGATTCCAATAAAATACGATCTATTTGTTATATTTATTGTGAGGGACCGTCGATAAATAGACAGATTTTTAACGTTAATCTCTCATTGGTTGTATGTTCTACATTCGCTGTCACTTAATAACAAGTCGTATCGTCATTCAACTGCAAACTTGGAAACATGCATTTGTAAATATATTGCACTTTTGTTACAAATTTTCTTGTATTTTATTAGAAAAGGAAAGAAGATATCGATTCTCTTAATAATCTCCTCGACCTTTCCTTTTTTGCTTTAGCACGGTGGCAAACCGTACTGTAATAATCCGTGCTACTCAGCGCTTTTTGGAGCTGGAGGTTACGGGCGTGGAGGGACGGAATCCCACAAGTACTGAAGTGTAAGACAAAAAGCATTTAATGTTACTCAATTAACCACTTCTCTTAAAGAGGCTTTTCTGGGATATTGAACGGTTCTGTCGCGAGGCAAGAGAAGTTTTAGCTTATTCTGTCTATTTACGCGCTATACGGTGAAAACAATCTTTATCATCAATCTTAATAAACGTAGTCTTAAACGCTGAGGAAAGATAAAAAGTAAACAAATGCTCGAGCAATATGACTGGGATTGACAACTTAAAACACAACCACAACCGCGGTCTTAGTTGTCTTTGTCTGACAACAAAAGAAACGGCACAACATAATCTTTACCCCAGACTTAGAGGTATCTAACATTCGTAAAGATCTGTTTGCCAAGTTGGTTCCTACACAACGAACTGACATGAACTTGTCAATCATCTGTAATTGATACCAAAGAATTACCCGCAAAGCTTTGACGGAATTTGGGCCAACTGTCCGACGACAATTCAGTTATCCCAAATCTTGAAGAAAGGATGTTGAATAGGATAGAGTAAACTCTGATGCTTCGATTTCGCAGAACAAAACAAAGAGAAATAACTGGTTTGTTCCTTTTGTCTTTTAGTTTTCTTTGCACTTTTCCAATAAATTTGTGAGGGTAATCACATGATTTCGTTTTGCAATTCGGAATAAACAAGTTTAAGGAAATTTTTCAAAGACGAGCAATATTTCACGAGCCCGTTAGGCAAGTCCAATTTGTATGCTTTAAAACTTCATAAGTACTTATTTATTCCAAAAAGCACGAGAAGAATCATGTAATTACTTATTAATAATATTCATGAAAAAATTGCAGACAGTTAAGCAGAAGCAACGTACGTGTACCCCGCAATCAGGCAAAAATTCATCCAGGATT
>NC_090873.1:29551918-29554418 GCF_036669935.1 Montipora foliosa
CAACGGCTAAATTTAATGATTCCTTGCTAAATGTCCTTGCCGCGATCGCTGAATAAGTTCTCACGAAGCTCACGAATCAAGTACCCTAATGGCTCGGCAAATCTTTCGTAGAATCCATCAAACGTTTCTTCCATGCAGCTTCGAATTGGATGCTTCTCCTTGAAGACCTCCCTTCCGGAATTCCCCATCCTTCAAATAACGCGTTGTTGGCCGACAAAATTGCGCCCTCTGTCCATCCGCTTAGGAAACTGTAAGCATCTCCGATGACAAATATATCTCTTCCTGGAAGCGGACGTTTTGCCCAGTTACTCACGTCTGCAAGGGTGTAATTGAAACCTGGTTTCTGAAAATGCCTACCAGAGGAAAACAATTGAAGGGGTAAGACAAAAGAATTTCGAACAATATTATGAACAAGTAGCACGAAAAGCCCGTTTCGGATCCGAAACGCCACCGTCCTTCCCCAGAAGAAGCGCAGGGAAGAGCGCATCATTTGCATTACAATACAAGTGTGGTACAAGAAAGTGTGACCTTTGCATAACCCGCGCTTCAAATTTTTTTCATCAAGTCCTTTCACGAAAACACATATGCCCAACAAATTGACATGCTTCTAAACGAGTAGCTTCATAGCACAGTTGGTGAAGCAACCACAGACTTACAAACCACAGACTTACCAGGCCCCTTCATCCCAATATTGGTAAACTGTTGCTAGAGGGTCTGGCACTTTTCTCCTAAACTTGTACTCAAGAGCTCTCTTCAATTCTCTGTCCACGTCAGATTTTGAGATCCTTAAAATATCTCCCCATTTTCGGCTGCAATACCCATCCATATACATTGTACCAAGAACTGCTTCCCCACTGGGTCCCCTTCCTCTGAAAACGAAATAGAAATACATAACATTCAGAAACTGACAGCAAGAGGGTGCCTTCGATAAAACTTGTCAGTGTTGTTGGGGAGCTTAAGAAATGGCAACGAAAACGATGCAAACAATGTCACAAAACAATTATTATATCATTGGTCAAAAGCCTGAGGAAAAATGATCGTGCAGCACGGATTTTTGCACATATTTTTCCGGTAACCTGTACAACAACAACAACAACAACAACCAAATTTGATCAAATTGAGGTTTTGACGACAACGCGAACATGCTACAGAGAACCTTACATTCTATATTTTTACTCCAAGACCGCTCGCTCCAATTTATCAGTTTAGGATATTTTACCCACATTGTGACGGGTGTACGAGATGGTCAGGAATAGAACGACTTTTATATGACCTTGAAAAATGAACGTAAAAACAGAACATAAACAAAAATGCAAAACATTTAATTAGCTTATGGAACAAAAACAAATGTGCGAATTTTCATTGGCTTAGCGAACGGGGATGCAAACGTCATCTCTCCATGGAACTTTCTGGAAAGCGATCGGCATTTCGCTTTGAAGTCATTTAAGGTGAAGTAATGTGAAGTAATTTAAAATTACTAAGAATGATGCTTTTGACTGCGTGATTATGAGGATGGAAAGTGAGGGTGAATGGAATTCTGTCATTCTTATCTTTTTGTGACGTTTGTAG
Organism: Montipora foliosa; assembly: GCF_036669935.1. Taxonomy (NCBI): domain Eukaryota; kingdom Metazoa; phylum Cnidaria; class Anthozoa; order Scleractinia; family Acroporidae; genus Montipora; species Montipora foliosa. The sequence goes on from NC_090873.1 coordinate 29,553,488, forward strand.
TGATGACTGTTGATCAAATTGTTGGGCGCGATGATGGCCCGCTTTGACCACAGAGACAGGATAGCCACGTTTTTCGAAGAACTGGCACATCTCCTCTGATTTGCTGGAAAAATCGGAGTCATCACTACATAGACGTCGAAGTCTAAGAAATTGAGAATAAGGAATGGAGTTCTTGACATGTGATGGATGTGACGATGAATACAACAAATAACTGTGTGAATCTGTAGGTTTGTAGTGCACACTAGTACATAGCAAGTTGCCTCTAATAGAAACTTTGATATCTAGGAAAGCCAATGAAGTTTCCGAAATTTATGCAATTTACATTATCAACTCCGTTGATAAAACCAAATTTTTGTATACTACTTCCCCACCGACGCAGCACCACAGTTTCTTTAGAAACTACCCCTTCATTCATAACTTAATCCAGGATTTGCGGAAACTTTTGTTTCATGTTTTCAACTTTTTGGTGAAAGTTTCTTTTGCTTATTCTTGTTTTTCAAGAGGAGATTGACTTCTTCTGATGAAAGGTTTCGCCGAATATCAGCATTGAATAGCATTTAGGAGTAGAGAAATAAACTCCTTGGTTATTTTTTAATCTGGGAATAGCGTTAATTGGCTTTTGAACAACCGGGACCAGGATTGTAGCTTTATCCCTCATTTAAAGGCGGCTCCACAATGACCTGCAGTCACATAGGGGTCCAAAAAACAATATCGATGGGAGGCAAGGATTTCTTTAAAATCGTCGAAGCGGGTGCTAGAAACGATGAAGAACCTGGGTAGTGCTTATGGATATTCGAAGCCAGGAGAGAAGGGAAATTTGTTACTACAAAATTATAAGAAAGTTCCTAGTATTTTAAGGGATTTAGAGTATTCGATGACGGAAAGCCATTTAGATAGCTTTTGATCAATTACAGCTTGAGATTCGCAAACT
>NC_090873.1:29576918-29584418 GCF_036669935.1 Montipora foliosa
GATTTAGCAACAGAAACTTGAGTGATAGGAGCACCATTAATCTCGGGAATTGGAGGATTTGTGAGAGCATACAACCTCTGCCTTGATCCAATCAGCATAAATTCGGTTTTTGTCATGTTCAGGGTAAGTTTGTTTGCTATCAACCATTTTTTAACATTTTCGAGATCATGGTTAAGACTTGATTCTATGTCGCCTGTATTGTCACCCGCATATGTTAGGTGGGTGTCATCTGCGTACATCCATGGCACACAATTCGTTAGACAATTTGGCAGATCATTGATATATAGCAAAAACAACAATGGACCCAAAATATTCCCTTGAGGGACGCCGCAACTTAGTGAGCAAGTTTTAGAAAGTGATCCATTAATGGAACACTTTTGAGTGCGGTTGTCCAAATAGGACTTAAACCAGTTGTAAGAAATGCCATGTATGCCGTAATTATTTAATTTAGATAAAAGGATCTCGTGATTAACCGTATCAAAAGCTTTTTTTAGGTCTAGGAAAACAACAGCGTTTATGTTTCCTCGGTCAATGTCATAAGCCCAAGTATCCGTAGCCCCAAGTAGAGCCGTAACGGTGGAATGAATAGAGCGAAAACCAGATTGGCATTTACATATTACGTTATGCTTTGTTAGGTAAGCATATAATTGGTTATAAACTATTCTTTCAAACACTTTGGCTATAACCGGGATAACGGAAATTGGGCGGTAATTGTTTAGGTCATCACGTTCCCCTTGTTTGAATAGTGGAGTGACCCGTGCACACTTCCAGTCGTCTGGGAACACACCTACATTTAATGACTGATTGAAAATATAGCACAGCGGTTTGCAAATAAGATCCGCGCATCAAACCGTCTTTCTGTGACGGTTTGCATGAACTATAGCAGGAGTCCATAACTTTCTATTGAACTTTCTGAAAATGGATTGACTTACATGGCATCAGATTATTCATGCCAAGAATCTATTTGTGTTCCTTTTAAAGGAGTATTTTATTTTATATTCAATATAAAAGGAACTCATCAAGCTCCAACCTCGTTCCCAGGGACTCTCTTCTCCTCAACGACAAAGGAAGCAGAGAAGAGAGACCCTGGGAACTAGACGGAATTATAACCGTTGATCAAGCTCCTGAAAAAACAATTCATCCTCCACCACGAATTTATCTTTGTTTGGGACAATTGCTAATTTGCTCTGAATTAACTATTTTCGTCAATTTAAGACTGAAAGCTTGATATGGATTATGGGAAATGGTCATATTTGTTTGAAAAGAAAACTCAAGTGTACGGACATTAAGGACTCGGACTAGAATTTAGAGCAAATTAGCAGTTGTGTATATCAGACAAGTTCGTCTCAATATGCTGGTGATAACACCACCCTAATCTTGGCTAACGAGTTCTCCATTAACCGCAGCTTTCGTATAATGGACACTTGCACCGGCTTACGTCCTAATACACGAAAAATCGAGGGCTTGTGGATAGGCAAATCTGCCGGTCATCGACAAGTCCCGTTGCTATAACTTTGGTCACCGACAAGCTTAAAATCCTAGGATTGTATTTTGGCTCGTCTAACCTTGATCACGCTAACTGGGACAACCATGCAATAAAACTAGAAAAGCGCCTTAACCTCATCTAGCTAGAAATTAAGCCAAGCCGTGATTAACCCGCCTAAAAATGCTAGCGCTCTACGACTGCGCTGGGTTCCCTGCATTGGTGATCGTACCTGTCGAAGTGACTTTTCCTGGCCCGTTATTGGATTGGCTTTGCCTTAAGAAGCCGGGTGAAAAGCTGGCCTTTTCTCCGGTTTAATCTCTGCCCGAAATATCTTGGTGATTCTCCGCCACGGTATTTCCAACACCTCCTTGCGGCGGTTGATCGATTACATATCGATCTCACCCTACTGGCTTACTACAAAGTCAAAACCCTCTACTCGAAACTCGCCATCCCCTCGCCCAAGTGGCTGCCCAGCACAGCCGCTTGGGAAAAACGACTAAAAACACGTCTACATCTGAAAAACATTTGGCCCCAGATTTATGGGGGTCTGAGTACGAACTGGCGTATCGCACATGAATAGTCAAAACTAGACGCTCCGTGAGCGTAAACTGGGTTGCCTTTGGTACGCGTTTGTCCTTCTCAAATTTTCGTACTCATTCCCAAACACCCGTCAGTCCGGAAACAAAACACTATTTTTCTTTTTAAAATAAATCATTTTCACTGTTACTCAACAAAGAAATAAATTCGAAACCATTCAATGAAAAAGGCCAAGAACTTGGAATGTTGTAGGAAACGAATTTCTTCTGAAGAAGTATATTGTATCATACGAAACGTCAAGTTAATGCATTACAATATGTTTATCACGGCAGTTTGTTTATTGTTTTTGATCAAGTTAAAATGGCCGAAAAACAAGAGTATTTATGATGTAAACCACCTCTCCAATTCTCAGGCCTGTGCGGTACATCGTTTTCGAGTTATTTGTCAAAGCGTCTCACGCCACTTAATAGGCCGAGTTTTTTATGGAGACGCCATTTTGGTGGATCAAAGTGACGGGGGCCGGTAATCGACGAAAACATCTGGAGTTCACTTTGCGATGAAAGCGCTTACTTTTCGCTCACGATATAAAATACATGTGTATGAACACATCTCCTAATTCACCTGAAAGCCTCAAGATGAGATTCATAGGGATGACAGGCAATCGATTGTGATCGATCTCATCGATTTGTCACATTCTGTTTTGGGGGTTACAACAACTTTGAAGGATCGCGAGATCGAGGGAAGAATTTGGTCGTAATGGCCGGATTGAAGGACTATTGTATGATCTCTTTATTATTAACAAGCAATCTTCCAAGCATAAACTTATCATGGCACTCTTGCGCCCTTTGATTCTTTGTTGCCTAAGGCACAATATTTTGTTTAAAGCACGTCATGTGCCTGGTCTTCAAAACAGTCGTGCCGATTTTATCTCACGTTTTCAGATAGACTCGTTCAAGGCAATCACACCGGATGCAGACCCATTTCCCACTCCGGTCCCGACGAACCTTCTACCGGAGAGTTGGTCGCTAATTTGAGGGATCTTCTCAGTTCGGCATTAAAACCGGGATCTCGCAAACTTTATCAACGGGCTTGGGCTGTTTTCCAAGATTTCGCTCACCGTTTTTATAAAACCTCAAGCCCCCAGCTTCCTTTGAGTCCAAACATGCTGGCTCTGTTTATCTCTTATCTATCGGCCCGCCAATTGGCGCCGTCAACTATAGCATCGTACATCTCCGCACTCAGTTACGTACACAAGCTTAAAAGTTTTTCCGACCCCACGAAATCTTTTCTTATTCAAAAGCTGTTAACCGCGGTGAGCCGCCGTCGCAAGAGTGATATTCGTCTGCCAATCACTCGCCCGGTATTGCACGAACTTGTAAGGTCTCTTCGATTCACCAACTCTTCGGCTTTTCAACGAACTCTCTACAGAGCTATGTTCCTTTTAGCCTTTTATGGGTTTTTCCGCATCGGCGAACTAGCAGCCAATAGTGCTAAGTCAGTTTCCACCGTTCTTCAATTTAGCGCTTTGCGATTTTTAATTTCCGACGGCAAAGCTCATTTCCTCAAGCTGGTAATTTCCGAATACAAACACAACGTCAACAACCGCCCTTTTGAGATATTAATATCACGAGAAGACTGCCCCGAGCAGTTTTGTCCCGTGCAGGCCATTTTAGATTATTTCGTACTGAGGGGAAATCGCACCGGTCCGCTTTTCTGTCATTTAAATTTGGCACCGATTACGGCCGATCAATTCAATACTGAGTTGCAACGTTGCTTGTCATTCTGTGGCCTTGATACCCGTCGGTACAAAGGTCACAGTTTTCGAATCGGAGCTGCATCGCATGCGGCTGAAAAAGGATTCTCTGATTCACAAATTCGCACTCTTGGCCGCTGGAAGTCCGATGCCTTTAAGGTTTACATCCGCCCAGAGCGTTTGCTTGCAAATTAAGTTCGTAGTTAGTAGCTGTATTGTTTGATCTGTCATTTCTACGCCTTACGTAGTTCACGCATGGGCTGCTACGTGCCCTGTAACATTACCCCGGGGCTTAATATAATTATCACATCCTTCTTAACAGTCAATCATCCTTAACTTTTCATTGGCGCCTTGGTAGTTCAGGCCTGGGCTGCTACCAGCGAGTCAGTACATTTGATTGCAATGTTATGGTTCAGTCATGGGCTGCTATATACGTGCCATTTAATTGTAATTTCTCTTTTCGCCTATAATATATATATTTTTTAATTTTAGAGTGCGAGTTCGCTTATACACTCTCGCTTGCGGCTGTAGTTCAGACATGGGCTGCTCCGGCCGTGAGCACATTAGCTATTCGCGTTGACAAGTATCGCCGTGCTCTTTGCGTGGTCTTGGTGGGGCTGCCACATTTCTGTGGCCTTGGCGTTTTTTCTCGCCCCACCTTTGCTGAACATGGCTTTAATTTACTGCGGTTTTTATTGATTTCGTTGAGGATATAATAAATAGCCACGTTGGTGGCCGAATAACGCCAACATGTTTGTAGTTGTCTTTTTTGAGGTTTCCACGTCTCAGCAAACTTAGTGCGACCACTTGCAAAATGCACGGCTTGCTCTAATTAGCAATATTTTATATCAAGGCCGGGGAAAAGTGTCGACATAAAAGGGGCATTATTTCTGTAAGGAATGATGCTATTTATGTCGTCGACTTTGACCTCCTCGGGTCAATAGATGCATTCAGCCAGAAAAATGAGCCAATCATAGATAAGGGCGGAGTAAGGATAGGTCTAGTTAAGGGATTGCAATCTTCGTGACTGGCGCTCTTAGCTGTTCCTTCACGGACTAAACTTGGATCATCAAGATTTTTCCCTCCCTCCCTACCCTTGCTCCGTCCTTCTATTTCCTTTCTTTCATTCTTAGGTGTAGGCGTTTTTTCTCGCCCCACCTTTGCTGAACATGGCTTTAATTTACTGCGGTTTTTATTGATTTCGTTGAGGATATAATAAATAGCCACGTTGGTGGCCGAATAACGCCAACATGTTTGTAGTTGTCTTTTTTGAGGTTTCCATGTCTCAGCAAACTTAGTGCGACCACTTGCAAAGTGCACGGCTTGCTCTAATTAGCAATATTTTATATCAAGGCCGGGGAAAAGTGTCGACATAAATAACGTTTATTCAGTACCAAATCCACGCAATACTGCTTCCTCAAGCGCCTCTTCCCCCGAAGAATAAGAAGGGCTTTCCTCTGCTTCGCCAGTAACAACAAGCCTTGCTCTTATTCCTTTTCGTCCTTTTCCCGGTGCGACTTTCATTCAATTTGGCATTATTGTGAGTTATCCATTGTTCACTTTCCACATCATAATGGTGTTTCCAGAAAGCCGCCTTTGATGAATATTCATTACAATGGCCACAGAAAATCCTATTCTGTTTTCTCGACCGCACTTGCTTTCTCGAAGACATTTTTACGTTTGCTTCTCTTCATGTAGATTGCTCTCTCGATAGAATGGGTTTCCATTTTCATTTTGCTTCGAGCCTGTTGCTACAAGCCTGTCAGTAGTAGGCAAATAGAAGGGCCTTGTCCATTTTTAGCTTTATTTCAAGACCACTTTCCTCTAACTCTAGTAATTTTTTTAATATCGTCGAAATCGCAGTGTCCTTTATTTGTTTAAAATCAAATTTAAAAAAAAATCGAGAACATAATGAAAAATGATAGAAAAAAAAACAAATCAATTGAAAAATATGCAAATAATAATAATAATAATAATAATAATAATAATAATAATAATAATAATAATAATAATAATAAAACTAGTCAAATCATTCCAAAACGAAAAAGAAAAGAGAAACTTGCGGTCAGTATTCAAAGATGGCAAAAGATATGCAGAAGAACTAGAACTCAATTGCTACTTTGAGGATGGCGCAACAGTCTTGGAAGGCACTGACAACGTAACAATAGTGAACGAGAAAGAACCCAGGAAAATAAAACAGATCATCCATAAAGCAAGTATGAAGAAACGCAAAAATGAAGTCATGAAACAGCCATGGATCAGAAAGTTTGTGACTCAACACTGGCAGGATTCTTTAGACAATGAAAAAACATCCCGGATATAGTCATGTCAGTAGATACAAGCATTAGACAGCAACTCCTTAACACAAAGATCTATAGATCACAAATGTTACACGAACAAGTAGACGACTTGTCCTGCCGACTCTGTTTTAAAGATCAGGAGACAGTATCACACGTTCTGTGTGGCTGTTCTCACATAGCACAGTCACTGTATAAAGCACGACACGACAGAATGCTACGCCCCGTTTACCATGCTTTACTGGAAAGATACAAATTTGAAGAATCTGAGTATTCTAATCCGTGGTACAAGCAATCTTATCCGCAACCAAGCCAAGAGAATAACGAGGCAAAGATCTTGTGGGACATACCCTTGAAATTGGAAAAATGTCCAATGAATGGCGCAAATAGACCGGATATCAGTGTATTGGACAAAAAGAATAAAGAATGGATCATCATAGAAGTAACAATATGCAGCCCGGGATCAATCACAATGAGAACTAAACACAAGAAAGATAAATATATAGATTTAAAACTAGGTATTAAGAACTTATACCCAGGTCATAAAGTAAAGCTCATTACAGTAGTCTTTGATTTTCTCCCAGTTTACTTCAAGGATCTTGAAAAAGAACTTACCAGCATATTGGATAACAACTTAGCAAAGACAACTATTGAACGCTTGCAAAAGTGGATCATCTCCCAAAACTGTGAAATGGTAAAAAGGTTTCTCTCATAAACTGATTTTGGTTAAAGCCGTTTATGGATGATAAAGATGTATATAGTATCTTATTTGCATTGTTTTTTTAATTTCTTTTTCTTTTTTATCGTTTATAAGGATCATTCTATGAATTTTGCTACTTTTATTTTTTAGTTTTACAATATTACACCGTAATTTGTTAGATTGGCCATAGTCGATCATAAGGTTTTATAGGATAGTAACATGAGCACCATTTCCCAGGCCTACATGTACAGGCCCGCAAAGGTTGTAAAATCATGTGAGGATATTTCAATAAAGTCTCCAATAATAATAATAATAATAATAATAATAATAATAATAATAATAATAATAATAATAATAATAATAAGAATAAGAATAATAATAACGATAATTCGAAGGTTAAAAACTGCTTTACAATGACAATGAATTAAAAACTAGATAATAGAATTATGTACATAAGAATAAAAGTAAATATTTACAAAGAATGTTTTTATAAAAAGGGGCATAGTCAAATAATTTTTATAAAACCTAGTATCTAACGACAACATCTTTAACCAAAAAATAAATAAAATAAATAAAATAAAATACAATTCATTATTATTCATAATAATAATAATAATAATAATGACCAAGACATTTTTTTTAATAAATCAACTTACATTCCTTAGCGTCGGAAGCGGGCGACTGAGCGAAGTAACTACTAATTCATTTATAAGCATATTATATTAGT
>NC_090873.1:29591918-29594418 GCF_036669935.1 Montipora foliosa
TGGCAGTGATGAAGTATTTTTCCCTTCTAATAACGAGTCCAAATGTTTGTTGGCAAAGTGTACACAGTTCGGGAGATGCATGATTTATTCCTTAATATATTGCCGCGATGTCTTCTTTACGATTTTAGTGAGGAAAAAACGAATACAGCAGAGAAATTCCAAGCAAATTTTACCGCGGCTGTCCGTGTCATCCGCGTAATCAAATACGTTCATATCGTCACATCATCAAAGGCATAGCCTCTTCCGGATTAGTTTCCAGTTCCCCGTATTCACGACTGCCACTGTCATCCCTGTCTTCTCTTATGAATGCAATGATCTGTGCGAATAGAAATAAACAAAAAACAAACATGAACATGCATGAGATTTGACTGTCTTAGCAATTTTGCTGTTTTTTGATGTCCACAAAAATGACATTAAGGAGCTTAATAAGCACGCGCGATTTTGAGACGCGGACGGCAACCTGAAGAGAACATAACCCGCGCCAGGACAGTGGTGTCTCCCAGATTATCATACTAATCAGCTCTAATGGAGAAAACATACTTCGCAATGTAAATGTGGTTGTGTGAAGACAAGTTAAAAGGGAAACCAGTTCACTTCCAATTGCCGTCCACGTCTCAAAAGCGCGCGTGCTTAAAGCCGCGATTAGTTGACCCTCTCTCCTGTTTGATCCTCATCATCGTGCTATTTATCTTCAAAATCCACAATTTTCTGGCTGAATTACGATGATTTGTTCTAGTCCTGTATTAGCCAAATCCTAAAAGAAAGGAGGAGGGGAAATTCTGTCTCGCAAATTTTTAAGTGACTTTTTACGTTAGTGTGTGGAGGGGGAAGATCCTGCCACTTGTAGGAAGAAGGGAAGCGGATCATCCTGGCACCATATGTTTATAGCATTCAGTTTACATAGAAGAAGCTGTACTTCAATTTATCGATAGGATCTTCCTATCTCAGTTAGGGGATATTTACATAAGACCGGGACGAACTCAGATCGGCATGAGTTCGTATCGGCGTCCATACATTTCTTTTTATGCTTTTACACGAGAATGGCCTGACAATGAACTCAAACCGGTCTGACTTCCTCTTGGTTGCTGGACCGAGACGAGAAATTCTCGTGCCCGGTCTCATGTAAGTGACCGTAGCGTGTTGAAACAGAACGTTTCGGCCATAAACCATGGCCTTCATCCGCTAATGCTGGAGGTCACGTGACCTGGACAGAACACTTGACAGGCGACTATGAAAGCGCCTCAGCACCCAGTCCCATGTGTTGGACAAACTGAAACGGAGCCCCCCTTTGCGGTCGAGAGAAGGCTGCTCCACCCTTTCCCATATGGCCTCCTTTATGCCTCGTTGGACCCAGTCCTCTTCTCAATCGAGTATCACCACGTCCGTGTTGTTGAAAGAGTGACGGGTTTCCTTACAGTGTAGGTACACCGCAGAAGTCTGTGCCTCGTTGGATCCCTGGTGACGGTGATGATCCAGGCGGGTAGCGCAGGAATTGTTTGGTTTCGGCAAAATAGCTGGCCGCACATCCCTGAGATCCACATGGGATCTTGTAGACTAAAACCAAACTGGGTCCAACGAGGCATTAAGGAGGCCATATGGGAAAGGGTGGAGCAGCCTTCTCTCAACCGCAAAGGGGGGCTCCGGTTCAGTTTTTCCAACAAATGGGACCGGGTGCTGAGGCGCTCTCCTAGTCGCCTGTCACGTGATCTGTCCAGGTCACGTGACCTCCAGCATTAGCTGATGAAGGCCATGGTTTATGGCCGAAACGTTCTATGTCTCAATACACTATTTCCAGTAAAAGATTTAATTCCTTAACATTTTACAAACTGGATGATTGAAATTATGTTTACTTATTTGTAAGTGACCGTAGATGACAACAAATCTCAGACCGGGTCCAGAAATTTCAAGCCTGCATGCTTTTGGGTCAGCCATATATTTATTCGACAAAACATATCATTTTATCCCGAAACCAGGCACCAAGCATCTCGTCTCGGTTCATGTAAACGGCTGCAAAAATTTCATACCGGTACAAGTTCATACCGGTCTGAATTCGTCCCGGTCTCATGTAAATACCCCCTTAGAGACTTTACGCCGGATAGGAGGATTCTAGCGCTGGGAAGTTCATAGCACCATATAAACTACATTCGCTCGGAAGATCCTGCTGTTAGGCAATAAAAAAACCTAGGAAGAAACCACCACCACCACAACGACGACAACAAAACATGACAATGACCGGGCGTTCGGTTGCTTCATTTGCCAACCCCAAACTAAGTTTCGGCCTCTAAGCAAACTTCATCAAGCAATAAACACTTGCATAGGAATTACTGGGCTCAGTGATACAATGTTTATCTGTGGGTCATAAAAGGTTCACAACCAGTGTTACACAATCTAAATGGGTAATACCCATATAATCTAAATTTAGATCAGTGGGTGCAAGCCATCTCAGATGATCATCCGAGTCATTCAACCATGCATGCACCGTATTTAGGTCTAAGCACCC
>NC_090873.1:29601918-29611918 GCF_036669935.1 Montipora foliosa
CTTTCGTTTAGGCGATCCTTCACAACTCGTGAATAAAATTGTACGCACTCACCAACCATGAAGTAATCTATATGTCACAAGACACAGCAATGCATGCAAATGAATAAAAATCAAAAGTTAGAAGTGGCGTTATAGTCGACCTTGTTGTTGTTATTGTTTTTGTTGTTTTTTTTCACTTTTGCCCGTTTACCTCTCAGGAGACTTCCAACAGCTAACAACTACCAACAGTGAGCCTGATGATCACGTAGATGGCAAAACGGTATATAAAGAGCCAAATCTTGTTAGGTAATGCTGTATATAACTAAACCACTACAGTGGGAGCAAATACTTCTACCACAGTTATAGTCAACACAACACAACAACTTTTATTTGTACCCTACAAAAAGGTAGGGTGGCCTTACTTAGGTTATTATTAAATGCTCATATATATCTCAAAAAGAACACTGCGAGGTTACTTAACGCTTTCTTAGGACCTGCAGGCCAACAGTGAAAACCACTAAGATGAAAAAATAAAACAGAAAACAACAGAGAGTTTACTTATTTGTTTAACCTTTAAAATTGTTTTTAAAATAAGACCTAGCTAGTGGGCAGCAAACAGCAAAGTATCTTGTCAACTTGGTAATTTTCTGCGACCGGTTTCGTCTTATCGTACGGGAGGGAGTTTTACAGATACCATATAAGCATCTTTTAAATGCCTGTGATCAGTTTACAGTATAAAGCACGCCCTAGGGAGGGCGCGAACACCAAAAAACACCTATAACAAAACTTCCCACAGGATATGCGGAAATCCTGAGTAAAGTTTGTTTCTGGGGCTAACGATTTAGAAGATAAACTTAGATGACAACTGTTGACTAGTTGACCAGTTTTTCGGTATTTTAAAAAAACCACCAACTTTAATTTATACTTCTTTTGAAGGCTGTTCCGAAATCTCACAAAAACTGCGAAGTTTACAGTATTCGCTGTAAGTGTTAACTTTTTGCGCTGTCGCCATGATTCATGGCGAAAACCATTTAAAAGTTGCTGGCATTTTGTGTTTTCGTTAAGGTGTGCCGCTGACCAGAAACATTGTGCAGCGCGCCCCAAACAACATATATTAAAAATCGGGGCAAAGATACCTTTGAATTAGTAGGCACCGTCCTTAAGCGACTCTTGAACGAAAGAACAAACAAACGAATTGGGGACACTTCGTAAAGTATTCAATACTTGATACATTTAACTAAATACACATAGATTAAAAGTACAGGAGATAAAATATGTCTAAAATCCCGTAAAAATATTAAAAACTTACGGTTAGGACTATTTAGACTAAGGGCCCGTACGCACTAGGCTGACAAAATTTGCATGGCTCAACGAAAAAGAAAAATCTCAATAAAAATGGTCTCCGCCAAATTTTCAATTTGCTAATCGTGGCCGCACTTAAAAGCTCTTTCTTTAGATTATGCCATGTACAAGACCAATGTTTGCATAAAACTACTTTAAGAATGTTACCAGGAACTAACCCTAACTCCTATGCAAAGTTCTCAGCCTCGATTCCACGGGTGGCCCAAATTCTGTGTAGAGAGCTTGTATGGCGGGTTTTAGTCGATACAAATCAGAAGGCTTAATAGATGAAATAAGCATTATTGTTATATAGTTGGAGTTTTTCCCGTTACAGCGCGCCCATTCATTGGGTAGTTCATGGTCACATGACATCGAACAATGAAACTGTTTACCGCCAAATGCCATGAGCGGGCAACATTGCGAAAACTATGACGTCAAACGGGAAACAGTTCACTGTTACCCACGAAATGTTGACCGCTGTTCCATGTGATATGCATGATGATTGTTTGGGGCGATTTTTGTAAATTTCATCGTCTTCCACCCAATTTCTTTGGCTGCTTTGCATTCGGCTTCTCTCCCAGCTCAAATTAATGCACGTTGTGTTTTATTGATCGTATACGAATTAACGTTTGCTACAAACGGCCCCTTTTATCGGGAGCTTGGAGACCCGCATTTCTACGTATTCCCTCTTAATAAGGCCTACGGTCAACACCCGCATTTTGAAACATCTGTCTGGCACAGGTTGGTTAATGCTGAGCTTGTCGGTAGTATGTTTACATTAAGTATTTTCCTTGAAAATCGGTGGCCACTGCGAGAGAAGCAATCACTCACCTTGTAACTACTATCTGTGACTACCTTGTAACTCTCCTACACGCTGTCATGCATTGTTCGGAAGTCAGACACAAGCATTACATGAACAATTCTCCTTATATCAAGGAATGCACGATAATGCAGATAATGTTATAAAGTGCAGCAACGAGAAAGACACCAAGCAAGAAACGTGACGTGGTTTTCGCTTTATCCATTATCTTGAACGCTTCCGGGTGAAACACTTGTAGTTTGAATTTGTCCGTCTGTTCCATTTTAAGAAGACCAATTTCAACATTGTCCGTGGAAATGCCAATTTTTTCCAACTCCGTGACGGAAATCTCTAACAGGGCGTTGAGTGTCGGAAGGTCGTCGCAAGTCTCCTGCTTCTTGACGATAGGTAGCGATATGCGGTTCACCACCTCATTTTGGCAATACAACACAATAAGTGGTAAATCAGAAAGCAAGCCAACTATGGCAGCAGTTAAATTAGCAGCACCGCCCACGCTACACAGAAAAAATACTGCTGCGAACCATAATGGCGCCCCACGATATATTGGTAACGTTTCCTGAGGATAGAATGGCTTGCTCTCCTCGATGAAGATGTTTGTGTGACGATGCGCGTTTGTTCGAGAAAGATCAACCTTGTTGCCATAACTTTTAATTACTGTTACCCTTGTCTGTTGAAACTCGGCACTTGTGATCGGCATTCTACTGTTAAGAAACCGCGGATATAACCTAATTTGTAAAGAAGCAAATGGACAATGTTGTTAAAAATCTTACAGACTACGCCATTCAATCCCTCGACAAATTATCAAACTAGTTATAGCTGTCGCTAAAGTGCCAACGAGCCAACTTTGCGTGATCTGGCGCCTGGCGGCTGCAAACATCACGCGGCGTACTCGTGCGGCACTCTCATTGGTTATCGCTACGGTCAACATTTCATCGCTTTGGTCTACATTACAGCTTTTGGTCTACATTACACTCAAATTTGAAGCGCTTCTGAGATTTCGTCCGCCTAAAAATCTTCTCGCGGCTCTATAAGCTGCCGCCTCGCCAGGCCTTCTGTCTTCAGAAGGCCTGACTCGTTGGCAATAACTCTTACGTTGGAATACCTCAAGAATTTTCAACCCCTTCAAAACGGAGCTACATAAACGATAAATCTGCTTCAACAGTAAAGCACAAGACAACTGCGGAACGCTTAAAATGCAGTGTTCATCAGCAAGCATTTTTCTACGAAATTTGTCATGAGACGAACTTTTCGCCTCAAGGACTCCTTCCACAAAAAAATGTGCAAACGAATTTTCTCCTCCCCACCCCCCCCCCCCCCACACTTCCCCACCCCGAAAATAAAATAAAAGATGCATGAAGTTAGTCTTTCAGCAGGCAACGCGATTTACGATCTTTATACAAGTACGTTGCTGCACTGATTTGAAGACGAACGTGACAAGTAGTTTTAATTTGCAGAGATGTTTGCCCGGAATAATTTCGGCGAAGGTTGCCATAATGGATTTGAAATGCAGACATTTGTTGTACAGGCTACTGATTCTACTTCCTGTATTATTTTCTCGCTATGGAAGCTTCCAGAGAAAGAAAAAGTGCTTCGAATTCCAACCTAACTTGGCATCTTTCTCTTCAATACTCATCGCGTCATTTAACGTACCAGAACATAAATGATATAAAGACGACAAGGCTCTTGAGTCCAAACGTGCCTTTCCGAGAAATGTTCGTTATCTCATGTATCGATTAAGATTATATAAATGTTGACTTAAGGTTGATCGTACAGCTTGGAGATTATATTTATCCGTTTTCCACCTTTTCAGACATTTGACTTGATTTGGGTTAATTGTTAATTTCAGTTTACAGTGTCCCCAATTAGCGCTCCAGCGCTAGAACGACTAGACACTTAAATAAAGTTCCTTTCCTTTTCCGGATATTCCCTGAAGAAGTCAGGGAGTGCCTGACGACATACTGGGAAAAGGATCAATATACTCTTCTGGCTATCCAGTCAGCCTTGCTTCTACATTTGTTTGCTCAGCCAGAATCCGGCACCTCTGAGATTTTATGGTTGCCCTTGCTACCTATGATTAGGTAGTTTTTAGGGGGAAGGTGGTACTCCTAAGCTATATAGGTATGTGCCGCCCCAAAGGGTGGGTTTTTTTAGCTGTTTAGGTCTGAAAACAGGTATAGATTTTACCCAATATGGTCTGAAGGGAGTATGGTTTTCAATGAAACAAGTAGATTGTATGAACGTATTTTTGCCTGAAACAATGTTCAGTGGCAATTACTACTAAAGTAATGATAAAAAATGCGTAATCAATATGTTGACTTCACTTGGACTAGGTAATGGTTGGCAAACCGAGTGTAACTCTCAGAAGCCAGGTCTGGAAACTGATATGGATTTTAGCGGCCAAAAACGTATTTTTAGTTTTAGTTTTATTATTGACCTAACCGTAGGGCAAATCAAACTTGATCATGATGATCAATTTACTTATTTATAGAGGGTAACACATGACAGTTAGAAACTGATGAAGTTATGGCCCTCTCCAGATCGAATTGGAATTAACAAATGATGGTTTTTTGAGGCCAAGGGATAACCAGAGTACCCGGAGAAAAACCTCTTGGAGCAGACAAGAGAAGCAACAAAAAACTCAACCCACATATAGCGTCAATTCCGAGAATCGAACCCAGGCGGCATTGGTGGGAGGCGAGTGCTCTCGCCACTGCGCCATCCCCACCCCCACCCCCCCCCCCCCAAAAAAAAAAAAACAAAACAAAACAAAACAAAAAAATTCCCTACAACATCTGGATAAATATTACATAAGGGATTAATTCTCTCAAGCAAAGTCTATGATTATTTAGATGACAGGAGTGAAAAGACAATCATATTTCTGACCAAGGAATGCTAAATGACGATTTCAGCAAATGATGACTGCAAGCTCAGACGAAGGCAAAATACAAACAAAGCGTTCTATGAATTCTTGCTCATCCACACGGATAACAAACAGTAAAATACAAAATCTGTAGCTATGCTTCTACGTGCAGATAACTTTCTTTGTGGACAAATACAGCAACTGAAACATAGACTATGTTTGCGTAGTCTGCGTAGTTTTCTCATTTATTCTAAGCCGGTAGAAATAGTGAAAAATAACATGAAACAAAAGAAAGATCGCTTGTGCATTGACGTAGTCGAAGATCGAGTCTCGATCGATCTTTCAGATCGAGAGTGAGAGGACCCGGTCGCTAGGACATAAGATCCATTTTTGTACGTATACTTCAAGCAGCGATCTTTTACAGACTGAACTGCGTTCGAGCGAGTGTTGTTATGTTTTACAGGCGCTTCACGTTTCTTACGTGTTGAGTGAACACAGCCTTTCTCCCAGAAGGTCCCCACAGGAATGCTAAAGTAGTTTTTGTGTCGTTTGAAGGAGTACGGCGGCATTTCCGAGAAGCTGCAAGTCGTGTCTTCGTTGTATGGTTTTCCGTGGCATTCCCTGTGCTCAGAATATACACTTGTAGCCGGTTTGCTGTAAAAGGCCTCTACTCCATGATGGTAAGGACCGTTGACGATGCTCACAGATAATAAGCTTGGGAAGTGAGGAACAGGGTCATCATAATTGACTACTCTCCAACTGTTGCTAACCAGCCGATCGTGTTCCAAAGCATAGTCGTAGTTTCCGACTCGAGGCATTCCAAACGTATACAATATGATGTTTTTACGAGAAGCAACTTTGTAATAACTGAGCCATGCACTTGCTAGGGACGCCATTGCACCACCCAGAGAATGTCCTGTAACCCAAACTGGGTAGGATGGATTGTCGGCGATCAGAGCTTTTACTTCCGCTTCCATGCTCGGCCATAACTTTTCGAACCCTCTTTTCCAGTAGCTTTGAACTTCACCTTTGCTTAAAAAATCTTCCTTAGGGCGAACTAAACTCTCAACAAATGCAGAAAATGCTTGATCGAAACATTCAGAGCCGCGAAAAGCAACAGCAATAGCTTTGATGGTATGGGAAACAGCAACATAGCCAGAACACTTGTGATCAGAAAAATCACATTCCTCGTTTACAATATGCTGTATTTGAAAGCCTGCAGATGGCAGAGAGTTGTTGAGACATTCCTGTGGATCAACTTGATCATACGCAACTGCTGAAAGAAGCAACATCTTTAGAGACAATTCGGGGTCATAATGGGATAATTCTTCTTCGCAAAGAGACGGATCGACGATATTTTCCGCTCTCTTGCACGGGTTTGTAAAAATTGCGCCTGGCGTGTGACATTCATTGTCCCTTCTACACCATCTGCAAGTAATACCGAAAGCGTCGGTATTGGAAGCGCAGTCTCTGCAGTTGTCGGAGTTGCAGCTGAAACCAACGACTTTTCGCGGTAGCAGGAGGATGGCAACGAAGTAAACTGCGCTTATGCACTAGTCAGTGGAAAGCCCCGCACCCCCATACCCGGGGAATAGCGGGGCATTAGACCAGGCGTGCCTTCTAAATGAAGCAAATTCCGCGCTAAGCAGGGCAATTTCGTACGTCAAAACCAAACATTTCTCCCCCGCACCCGTTAACAAAACAGTACTTCCAAAATCATAAAGCACAATTGTTGACCAAAATTAATATACTTCAAGAATCTTTACTTCAAATTAAATTTTGACAAACATGAAAATTAGCAATGCAGTCCATTTCTCATAAAGCCCAAAATAATCTACCTTGAGTTACAGATTTGGCGTTCCAAACTTTACAATCTCTCCAAAAACAGTAATATTAATCACTGGGTTTCACGATCACAACAATTCTCAAAGAGCTATACAAAATTTCACTAAGGAAATGGCTTATTACCAAAATGTTATGGCCTCATAATCCAGCTACATTTTGCAAATAACCAATAGATTACCAAGGTAAGAGAGTAAATTCCCCATATGGAGCGTTTTCACTCACGTGACCAGCAGCCGTATTGGATTACTGAAACAAAAGAAAGTATTTGCATTTAAATAGAGTTCAAATCCCAGAGGATTAGCTTGATACACCATCATGGCCGCCATTCCCTTGTTTTGGAACACCAACATGGTCGCCGTGACGTCATGTGAAAACGCTTTATAGGCCTTATACCCAAGGTAATCCCTCTTAAGTTATTTTTAGACTTGGTGCCCAGTTCTTCCGAGGATGTTACTCCGCGATGCTTGAACTGCCCAAGCGATTTTCTCGAAACTACCTGAGAAAAATGGCGGCTAACTTAGTGAAAAGTCGTTTATATGTTTTGATTTTCAAAAGATGCTTCGTAGTAGAGATGTTCTCTGCACTCTCAGCTGTCTTTTGTTCAGCTGAGCCTTCGTTTGCTTGGTGCTCTTTGGCTGTTCATTATTTTGGCTTTGGCTGTCCAAAACATAAACAAATCCTCCTCGAAAACATCCACGCAACGCACGAGTAACATCCCTGGATGAACTGGGGACCATGTCTAAAAATAACTTAAGCGGTAATTACCTTTGGTAGAAAGCCTATATGGGGGATTCTCTCTGTTACCTCGATAATCTCTTGAAATAACCCTTGATCGGTAACACATTTTGAAACTACTACGATAGGAAAGAAAATTAAAAATCTAGTGAATTATAGTAAACCTAGAGACTATCAGGTGAGAGAACACATCCCCGTGCCCTACGATAATCTTTTTCAATCTATTTTAAGCTTCGCGCCACGCTGTGAAAGTAATTTTTAGTTTCGTCCCCATGGCCGCGAGGCCCATGGTCAGAGGATTAGATGTCATTGTGAAGAAACTTGCGAAGACTTTTCTCGCCGTCGCATGATCTAGTGAAATCCTAAATCGAAATTTGAAGATGTGATCGGTTTTAAGCGGTCATTACGTCATTACCTTTGACCAATCAGGTGTCTTTCCTAAAATAGCCTCGCAGCTTGACTTCGAGCTAAAAGTAGATTGAAAAAGATTATCATGGGAAGAGGCTCATGTATGGGGGATGTGTTCTCTCACCTCATAATCTCTTGAGTACACCTTTGACTGTAAGAGTCCTCGGTAGGAACTTGCATGTTCCACTATTACGCAGACCGTAGTAATATAGAAACTCAAAAAGCCGAAACCCATCGGAGGTAACATTTACAAGGTTTATCTCACAAAATCATAAAGTAATGTCACTGTCAGCCTCTACGCGTAAGTTCACTTTTTATTCCAATGGAAACGCTAAGACAAAAGGTCAACGCTATAAATAAATCGCTAATCAAACATGACTATAATCTTTGTCTAATTCCACTACAAGAAATGGTAATATTTACAGATTGAACACAGAATTTAACTGAGAGCCCATTACAAACATGAAAAGAATGGATTTTCACTTGACTGAGACCGTATGCTTTCCCAGTGATCTTTGCGCGCCTATTCAAGTTGGCGTCAAAAACCAAATCCCCGTCTGAGCCCCGCTCAAGGTCCCCGCTCGCCGATACTTGCGCCAAATGCTGTCGAAAACCCCGCATACCGAGGCAAAAGTGACAGTCCAAAACCGCCGAAATCCCCCGCTAATACCTCGCATTCCCCGGGTATGGGGGTGCGGGGCTTTCCACTGACTAGTGCATTAACGAGTTCATCCTGATCATGATGACCTTAGCTAATGGTGTTCGTCTGAATACTTGGCACAACAATACTTGGGTAACAAGTACTATTTATGACAATCGCGGATGCCTGTTATGGATAAACAATCGTCAATCCGTTTGTTTCCAAGAATTGCCATGTCTTATGAAATCACCCATCGCAGACGTTAAAACGGTCGTCACGCAACGCTCTTCTCACTGACGTAGAAGCTTGTTTACAAACGGTCCTTTTCGCCAAAACGGTGCATGCTGGGTAATCAGGATAAAATGGATGATGAGCTTTGGCGCAGTTCAGACACCGTACTTCACATGAGCCGAATCGAATTCGAATTTAGACCGACCCAAAGTAATTAATCCCGGCTGAATTGATTCAGACGCCGAACTTAATTGCACACAAGCATACTATGACTGAAGAAAATTACAAAGTTGCAATAATTTCTGCATTTGATTCGGCTCATGTGAAGTACGGCGTCTGAACCAGGCGTTACAGACTTCGGAGGGAGAGTGACCGATCATAATTTTACTGTGATGGTTTGTGAAGAAAAATTTACCATTTTTCATTAACTTTTGGCGCTCAAATCAAGGCGGGTGTTTGATTCTATGCTTATTTATCAGAACGAGTAGTGAAGAAGCAATTCAGGTCCGTGAAATGGTGCAAAAAATGGTCATGAACATGCCAAGGTGCGGGCGGTCACGCAATTGACGCTTCGTTGTTCGAGTCAAAGCATTTCTTTTAGAGTCGATTTTATCTCTTTTCGAGTTATCTTTTTTCTCTCTGATGGAAGATATGGCTTTCGAAGATTTTCTAGAGTGGAGCGTTGGTCAACTTCAGTTTTATTTCAGGATGAGAAGAGGAAACAAGAGTACCCAACGGAGCCGCTCGACAAAATACCCGCTCTACAGGGCAAAATTGCGCTGGCTGGGAAATTGAACATTGGCTACTTAACTTGCTGGAAAGTCTTTATAAACACCACGCTTGCTGGGAATTTATGTTGCAACGCTGGTTCTAGCTAGATAAAAAAATGTCTACTTTGTAGAGTTTTTTTTTCTCCTGGTAACCGTACTATAAAAAATGAATCTATCTTCGCATTGTTAAGAATACGAATAGTCCCTTATTTTCCAGGGAGAGTAGAGCGAGCGAAACATGCAATTAATTGCGTGTGAAAATCAAGCCACGCGAGAGAGGCGAAACGCGATCTCGTGCCACTACCTTTGAAATCGCTCTACTCAATTTTGTCAGTACAATATTTTTTGCTAATTATTGACTGGGGTGTGTC
>NC_090873.1:29616918-29619418 GCF_036669935.1 Montipora foliosa
AGACCTTCAAACACATCTTTATATTCCTTTAGAATGGCTTCTCTCGTCAACGGGACTCGCGGTTTGTCTTGTGCAGTGACAACGTTAACTTCTGAAGCTTCGTTAATGGTGACCTTTAACAAACCCAATCTCTCGCAAGTCTCTGCTGACAATAATGGTTTGTTCTTGGTATCCACGACTTGAAAATTAAGCTGTGCTGTGGAACCATTTCGGGGTGTTTTCAACGTAGCAACACCACGAGGCTTCATCAGTGAGCCGTCAAATAGTCGGAGCTTGACCTTGCTGCTTTTCAGCGATGGATCGCCGGTTTGCGTGATCACGGCCAAGTCACGGAGACTTATCACATTACACGTGGCTCCTGTATCTAATTGACACGTCAACTCTGTGTGATATGCTTCTTTCATGTCTGAAAAAACTAGATTTGCGTTTATCTGTTTTCCATTTGTCTTCATGTTTGAGACCTCTTCTATTTTGAAAAGCGGATCATCACTTGCTTCGGATTCTTCTTCAGAAGTTTCTACTTGTCGGACGTCTCTGTGTTTCGGATTGTGGCTCTTTGACTTGTCATTAAAACGACAGACTGTTGCGAAATGATTTGGCTTTTTACACACTAGGCATGTTTGCCCATATGCCCTGCATTCTTCTAATTTGTGCTTTTCTGGGCCGCCGCATCTAGTGCATTTGGTCACCGTTTGCTTTGGTTTTCTTTTCCCTCGAGTGTTTCTCGTCGGGTTTGCCTTACGCGGTTGTTTGTTATTAAACCGTTTTGCTTGAGTGCCCACGGTGTTGACTTGTTCGCTTGTTTGACCCAGCTTCATCGATTTCAATTGCCTGCTAGCAATTTCGCTGGCTCTGCAAATATTCACCGTTTTATTAAGATCTAAGTCTTCTTCTTTGAGCAATCTAAGCTTGGTGTTTCTATCTTGGCGGCCAATGACGATTCTGTCGCGGATCATTTCATCCGTGAGCGTACCAAATTTGCATGACGACGCTTGTTTTCTTAGTCTATTCACAAATTCATCGATCCCTTCATCTGGGCCTTGAGTCGACGAGTTGAACAGATATCTTTCGTAAACCACACTGGTTTTCAGCTTAAAATATGCTGCTAAAGCTGCTAGGCTAGAGTTTACGCTTGATGCCTCCTCTTCTGTCAACTTGAGATTTAAAAATATCTGCAGACAATCTTTTCCCATTACTGATCGTAGCGTCGCTAAGCGTATTGCCTCGGGGCGCTTATCAAGGCCAGTGGCGAGCTCATAATCTTCCCACTGTTGTCTGAAGAACTCCCAATTATTTATTCGGTCTCCAGAGACTTTCATGGGAGCCAGTATTGGGAAATTGGAGGTGAAACTTAGAGCGGTTGTAGTGTGGGGCGTTGTTTCCGAATGGCTGCCTGTTGACATTTTTCCTTGTTTCTCTTGAGGTTACGGGGTTGTTCTCTGTCTTCCTAGACTCACTTTTGTTTGTGCAGTTCCGTGATATAACTCGCGTCGTGATCACAGCGTTCGCTGCCGAAAGAATCGCGATCCCACTTCTTGACACCATGTTATATAAGTGACTCCATTTATAAGAGAGCTTAGACTGTTTTTTATTCGAGAGTCACTTGATACTTAAACATGTCACGTAACATGTAACAAAAACAGGTATAGATTATTTACCCAATATGGTCTGAAGGGGGTATGGTTTGCAATGAAACAAGTAGATTGTATGAACGTATTTTTGCCTGAAACAATGTTCAGTGCCAATTACTACTAAAGTAATGATAAAAAATGCGTAATCAATATGTTGACTTCACTTGGACTAGGTAATGGTTGGCAAACCGAGTGTAACTCTCAGAAGCCAGGTCTGGAAACTGGTATGGATTTTAGCGGCCAAAAACGTGTTTTATATTACCCAGTTTCAGTTTCATTATTGACCTAACCATAGGGCAAATCAAACTTGATCATGATGATCAATTTACTTATTTATAGAGGGTAACACATGACAGTTAGAAACTGATGAAGTTATGGCCCTCTCCAGATCGAATTGGAATTAACAAATGTTGGTTTTTGAGGACAAGGGATAACCAGAGTACCCGGAGAAAAACCTCTTGGAGCAGAGAAGAAAACCAACAACAAACTCAACCCACATATAGCGTCAATTCCGAGAATCGAACCCAGGCGGCATTGGTGGGAGGCGAGTGCTCTCACAACTACGCCATCCCCACCCCCCCCCCCCCAAAAAAAAATTCCCTACCACATCTGGATAAATATTACATAAGGGATTAATTCTCTCAAGCAAAGTCAATGATTAATTAGATTACAGGAGTGAAAAGACAATCATATTTCTGACCAAGGAATGCTAAATGACAATTTCAGCAAATGATGTCTGCAAGCTCAGACGAAGGCAAAATACAAACAAAGCGTTCTATGAATTCTTGCTCATCCACACGGATAACAAACAGTAAAATACAAAATCTGTAGCTATGCTTCTACGTGCAGATAACTTTCTTTGTGGACAA
>NC_090873.1:29634418-29644418 GCF_036669935.1 Montipora foliosa
CATCCCTCGACAAATTATCAAATAACTCTTACGTTGGAATACCTCAAGAATTTTCAACCCCTTCAAAACGGAGCTACATAAACGATAAATTTGCTTCAACAGTAAAGCACAAGACAACTGCGTAACGCTTAAAATGCAGTGTTCATCAGCAAGCATTTTTCTACGAAATTTGTCATGAGACGAACTTTTCGCCTCAAGGACTCCTTCCACAAAAAAATGTGCAAACGAATTTTCTCCCCCTCCCCTCCCCCCCCCCCCACACTTCCCCACCCCGAAAATAAAAGAAAAGATGCATGAAGTTAGTCTTTCAGCAGGTAACGCGATTCACGATCCTTTATAAAAGTACGTTGCTGCACTGATTTGAAGACGAACGTGACAAGTAGTTTTAATTTGCAGAGATGTTTGCCCGGAATAATTTCGGCGAAGGTTGCCATAATAGATTTGAAATGCAGACATTTGTTGTACAGGCTACTGATTCTACTTCCTGTATTATTTTCTCGCTATGGAAGCTTCCAGAGAAAGAAAAAGTGCTTCGAATTCCAACCTAACTTGGCATCTTTCTCTTCAATACTCATCGCGTCATTTAACGTACCAGAACATAAATGATATAAAGACGACAAGGCTCTTGAGTCCAAACGTGCCTTTCCGAGAAATGTTCGTTATCTCATGTATCGATTAAGATTATATAAATGTTGACTTAAGGTTGATCGTACAGCTTGGAGATTATATTTATCCGTTTTCCACCTTTTCAGACATTTGACTTGATTTGGGTTAATTGTTAATTTCAGTTTACAGTGTCCCCAATTAGCGCTCCAGCGCTAGAACGACTAGACACTTAAATAAAGTTCCTTTCCTTTTCCGGATATTCCCTGAAGAAGTCAGGGAGTGCCTGACGACATACTGGGAAAAGGATCAATATACTCTTCTGGCTATCCAGTCAGCCTTGCTTCTACATTTGTTTGCTCAGCCAGAATCCGGCACCTCTGAGATTTTATGGTTGCCCTTGCTACCTATGATTAGGTAGTTTTTAGGGGGAAGGGGGTACTCCTAAGCTATATAGGTATGTGCCGCCCCAAAGGGTGGGTTTTTTTAGCTGTTTAGGTCTGAAAACAGGTATAGATTTTACCCAATATGGTCTGAAGGGAGTATGGTTTTCAATGAAACAAGTAGATTGTATGAACGTATTTTTGCCTGAAACAATGTTCAGTGCCAATTACTACTAAAGTAATGATAAAAAATGCGTAATCAATATGTTGACTTCACTTGGACTAGGTAATGGTTGGCAAACCGAGTGTAACTCTCAGAAGCCAGGTCTAGAAACTGGTATGGATTTTAGCGGCCAAAAACGTATTTTATATTACCCAGTTTTAGTTTCATTATTGACCTAACCGTAGGGCAAATCAAACTTGATCATGATGATCAATTTACTTATTTATAGAGGGTAACACATGACAGTTAGAAACTGATGAAGTTATGGCCCTCTCCAGATCGAATTGGAATTAACAAATGATGGTTTTTGAGGACAAGGGATAACCAGAGTACCCGGAGAAAAACATCTTGGAGCAGACAAGAGAAGCAACAAAAAACTCAACCCACATATAGCGTCAATTCCGAGAATCGAACCCAGGCGGCATTGGTGGGAGGCGAGTGCTCTCGCCACTGCTCCATCCCCACCCCCCCCCCCCCCAAAAAAAAAACAAAACAAAACAAAACAAAAAAATTCCCTACAACATCTGGATAAATATTACATAAGGGATTAATTCTCTCAAGCAAAGTCTATGATTATTTAGATGACAGGAGTGAAAAGACAATCATATTTCTGACCAAGGAATGCTAAATGACGATTTTAGCAAATGATGACTGCAAGCTCAGACGAAGGCAAAATACAAACAAAGCGTTCTATGAATTCTTGCTCATCCACACGGATAACAAACAGTAAAATACAAAATCTGTAGCTATGCTTCTACGTGCAGATAACTTTCTTTGTGGACAAATACAGCAACTGAAACATAGACTATGTTTGCGTAGTCTGCGTAGTTTTCTCATTTATTCTAACTAAAGCCGGTAGAAATAATGAAAAATAACATGAAACGAAAGAAAGATCGCTTGTGCATTGACGTAGTCGAAGATCGAGTCTCGATCGATCTTTCAGATCGACAGGAAGAAAACTCAGTCGCTAGGACATAAGATCCTATTTGTGCGTATACTTCAAGCAGCGATCTTTTACAGACTGAACTGTGTTCGAGCGAGTGTTGTTATATTTTTCTGGCGTTTCGCGTTTCTTACGTGTTGAGTGAATACAGCCTTTCTCCCAGAAGGTCCCCACAGGAATGTTGAAGTAGTTTTGGTGTCGTTTGAAGGAGTACGGCGGCATTTCCGAGAAGCTGCAAGTCATGTCTTCGTTGTATGGTTTTCCGTGGCATTCCCTGTGCTCAGAATATACACTTGTTGCCGGTTTGCTGTAAAAAGCCTCTACTCCATGATGGTAAGGACCGTTGACGATGCTCAGAGATAATAAGCTTGGGAAGTGAGGAACAGCGTCATCATAATTGACTACTCTCCAACTGTTGCTAACCAGCCGATCGTGTTCCAAAGCATAGTCGTAGTTTCCAACTCGAGGCATTCCAAACGTATACAATATGATGTTTTTACGAGAAGCAACTTTGTAATAACTGAGCCATGCACTTGCTAGGGACGCCATCGCACCACCCAGAGAATGTCCTGTAACCCAAACTGGGTAGGATGGATTGTCGGCGATGAGAGCTTTCACTTTCGCTTCCATGCTCGGCCATAATTTTTCGAACCCTCTTTTCCAGTAGCTTTGAACTTCACCCTCGCTTAAAAAATCTTCCTTAGGGCGAACTAAACTCTCAACAAATGCAGAAAATGCTTGATCGAAACATTCAGAGCCGCGAAAAGCAACAGCAATAGCTTTGATGGTATGGGAAACAGCAACATAGCCAGAACAATTGTGATCAGAGAAATCACATTTCTCGTTTACAATATGCTTTATTTGAAAGCCTGCAGATGGCAGAGAGTTGTTGAGACATTCCTGTGGATCAACTGGATCATACGCAACTGCTGAAAGAAGCAACATCTTTAGAGACAATTCGGGGTCATAATGGGACAATTCTTCTTCGCAAAGAGACGGATCGACGATATTTTCCGCTCTCTTGCACGGGTTTGTAAAAATTGCGCCTGGCGTATGACATTCATTGTCCCTTCTACACCATCTGCAGGTAATACCGAAAACGTCGGTATTGGAAGCGCAGTCTCTGCAGTTGTCGGAGTTGCAGCTGAAACCAACGACTTTTCGCTGTAGCAGGAGGATGGCAACGAAGTAAACTGCGCTTAACGTGTTCATCCTGATGATCTTAGCAAATGGTGTTCGTCTGAATACTTGGCATAACAGTACTTGGCTAACAAGTACTATTTATGACAATCGCGGATGCCTTTTATGGATAAACACACGTCAATCTGTTTGTTTCCAAGAATTGCCAGGTCTTATGAAATCACCCATCGGAGACGCTATTAGGGTCGTCACGCAACGCTCGTCTCACTGACGTAGCCTGCGAACAGGCTCCCAGCGAGAGCGAAAAAAATTCGGCGAGCGAAGCGTGAATCCGCGAACGAAGCGAGTGAGACGCGACCGCTCTCGCCTCATCCCACTCGCCCTAGACTACACTCGGCTAACTCGCCCTAAACCCAAGCGGGAACCTGTCCGCAGGCTACACTGACGTAGCTTTTCAGCTTGTTTACAAACGCTCCTTTTCGGCAAAACGGTGCATGCTGGGTAATCAGGATAGACGCCGCACTTAACATGAGCCGAATCGAATTCGAATTTAGACCGACCCAAATTAATTAATCCCGGCTGAATTGATTCAGACGCCAAACTTAATTGCGCCGAAATTAATTCACAGAAGCAGACTGAATTGAAAAGAATTGCAAAAAAGTTGCAATAATTTCTGCGTTTGATTCGGCTCATTTGAACTACGGCGTCTGGATCAAAGCCGTTCCACAACCGTAATTGCCGGCTAAGCCACGCGGAAAAATTTGATTAGCCGATCCGAATTAGACCGGTCGTTCTGAATTGATTCATACGCCGTAATTCACATGAATTCGATTTGGCTCATGTGAAGTACGCGTCTGAGCTGGGCCTTACAGACTTCGGAGGGAGAGTGACCGATCAGAGTTTTACTGTGATGGTTTGTGAAGAAAAATTTACCATTTTTCATGAAGTTTTCTCGATCAAATCAAGGCGGGTGTTTGATTCTATGCTTATTTATCAGTACGAGTAGTGAAGAAGCTATTCGTGTCCGTGAAATGGAGAAAAATTGTCATGAACATGCCAAGGTGCGGGCAGTCACGCAATTGACGCTTCATTGTTCGAGTCAAAACATTTCTTCTAGAGTCAATTTTATCTCTTTTCGAGTTGTCTTTTTTCTCTCTGATGGAAGATATGGCTTTCGAAGATTTTCTAGAGTGGAGCTTTGGTCAACTTCAGTTTTATTTTCAGGATGAGAAGAGGAAAGTCGACAACAGGAAACAAGAAAGGTCGGGTAGTCAAGCAATTGCCTGTGGATTTTAAAATTAAACCCCCCTTGGTTTTTCGTTAATTCTCATTGATACCGTAACAGACGATTTCACCACAACAAGATCAGCGGAATCTTTTGGCGAGTGGGTCAAAAGTTGGTGTACATCCAATCTCTTAAAATAAGAGTAGGCCTTGCCTGCCTTCTATGCATGGTCTAGCTACTATTTGCCGACACAATCGTTGTCAAAGGCCTTTATTTCAGAGAATATAGTGAAATATTTTCCCCAAAAGCGGCCTGGTCGCTGTACCAAACACTTTCATGTAGATGTCGTGGATTTTGAATACTACACTTACTCAGAAGTCTGTTATACTCTCTTCCGAGGAGATCGGAAATCAATAATCGGGTCGTTTGACTCGAGCTGCAGCAAGATCTTCCTTGTTTCCTGTTGTCGACTTTACTCTTCTCATCCTAAAATAAAACTAAAGTTGTCCAACGCTCCACTCCAGAAAATCTTCGAAAGCCATATCTTCCATCTGAGAGAAAAAAAAGACTAGATGCTTCTGTGAAGCATACACTGGCTTGCCTGTGGTACGTGCTACAGAAAATCAGAAGGCACTGAATTGTGTGGTATTGAAATACAGCATTCCAGTCTCTGAAGAATAACAAACAAGACGCCTACAAGGGCGTATCCGTGGAATGCGCAAACAGTTAACACAAATTGTCCAGTTACAGTGAACTTCAAGTACAGGTAGACTTCGGAAAATGGCGAAAGATTACTAGAAAGATACATCTGTAATATAACTTAAAAGTTTTTTGTTGTAAAAACTCATTACTAATGTTACTAAATTTGCAAATGCAAACAACGAAGCCCTATTAGCAGGTTATCAGGATACGGGATCTTTTATTTATTTATTTTTTGGAAGGAGACTTAATTCAAATCCTACAGTTTTACTTGCTTCGTTAACTCCTTTCATCCAAAAATTACAGGATCAGCCTTAAATCATCCGAAAAACCTATTACAAATCACAGTTCAACAACTGGGCCAGTTGTTCAGAAACTGGGTTTTAAAACGAGTTTTATCCTCTACTCCCAAATGCTGTTCAAGGCTGATATTCAGAAAAACTTTACATTAGAAGAAGTCAATCTTGAAAAACAAAAATAAGCAAAGGAAACTGTGACCAAAAAGTTGAAAACATGAAACAAAAGTTTACGCTAATCCTGGATTAAGGTAATTGGCTTTCGAACAACCGGGCCCTGTAATCGACGTCTGGTTCTGTAATCCTGGTTTAGTTCCTTGCAAACTGTATAAATTTGCCGTGGCGAAGACAAGAAGACAACATCCGTGCTCTATTTCTCTCAATGCTCAAAATTCCGTAATTGCGTGTTGTATAGTCCAGTCCAAAGTTCTAATTTTACAATTCCATAATCTTGATTTCAGTAACTTGGTACCAAACGTTCCACAATAACTTGAAATCTCGTTAAGAAAAATCCTTAAATCCAGTAGTCCATTCCGGATTCAGATCGCCAAAACTCTCTCTATCATCGATTCAAAATTCAACAAAAGCTACAAGTAGTAAATAGTTATCAGAAACTACAACAGTTCGTCCTGATTCTACACTCGAGCTGAACAAAAAACCCAAAAAACCCTTGTCATCGTTTTCGAGAGAACAGACAAACAGCCGAAACTGTTCTGTGCCTGCCCCTTACGGCACTGAAAAAGTACCGTACGTTGTACAATAGTACTTGACCGTAGTCCTTGGCCAAGAAACTAATCTTAGCCAAAAGGCCGAGAAGCGATCAGGATACGGGATAATTAGGTAAAAAAATTGTGGGGATACGGGATTTTTAGTCTGGAGGTGGGGGGGGGGGGGGGGTAGAATTGAGGAGATACGGGATATTTTTTAAAGTAAGAACGCATTGCGTGTGGTAGTGCAGTAACTTGACAGTGTTTTTTTCCATAACTGTCAACTGAGCGGCGTTTTGTTTTTTCCAGGAGATTCAAGTCCTTGCACAATATGTAGCTCTAATAGTACACGACATTGTTTGGTATCGTAAATCATTACGGTGCCATGGTAGACATCTTTGCTATATACCCTCTAAGAAGACATGTCGTTCAGTAAAATACTAAGCCCAGAACGATTGAAGAAAATAACAGGAAATCGAGAAACATTGGCTTCAAAGCCGATATGTTGATCATTTACAACTTCTTTTTCACCACAAGCTTAAGCGTGTACTCTGAGCTTCTGACACCTTTCCAAGACCAATGTTACTAAAGTTTTTTTACCCTTTCCAGCGGGGTTAGTATCTGGATGGGGGACGTTAAAATATGAGACTTTTGCTGTCAGGAACATACGCCCAAAAATTCTATTTTAACGCTCAAAAATGCGAACAAAGCAAGGTACAGATTTTGCTAGCCTGCTTTGTGCAAAACAAATATTGACGAAAAAGTAAATAAATATTAATATGTAGTTTTTAAGGAGAGCAGAAGGAACTTTTAGGGCCGATTTACACGGTACGACTTTCTCGCATGCGACAACGGCTTCCGACAGGCCCACGACATGATTTACGATTGTTGTGTACGTCAGAAAAAATGTCGTAGCATTTTAAAACATGTTTTAAACGCTGCGACAATCGTAAGTCATGTCGTAGGCCTGTCGTGAGCTTGTCGCATGCGACAAAATCGTATCGTGTAAATCGGCCCTTAGGAAGTGTCGATCGAGAATAAAACAATTTGCCATCAGCGAAAAACATTTCGGGAGATTTTTGTTACGTTCCATCAGAGTTCAATTTTTCTATCGTACTTTTGGTCATACAAGTAAAATCGCAAAATCGGAAGTGACATCGATTTTAGCGGCCGCCTGTGATCAAGTTATACCTTGCGTGTTTACTGACAACTCACGAAACAAAGGATACATCTGTGACAAAATCACGGCATAACACCTGGTTTTTGTTAGTGCGTTTTTTTTTCTTTCAAGTGTTATAAAGTTCGACAAGATCTATGTGCGAATTTAACATAAAGATGACAATCGTTGATGCTAGTCCAAGTGTCAGCTGAAGTTAAGCTCCTCCGAATGAGATTAGTACTTGGATGGGGGACGGCTGCGAAGTTCCCGTGACGGCGATAGCTAATTCGTTTTTTATAAACTTGATTTCATTTTTTATCTTGTTTGGCCGTTCAAAGCTATTTTCTTATTTTCTTTCTACGTCAAAACGGCGAACAAACTGGTTCCCAAGAAATATTGGAGTACGTATTCGTTCTATGCAAAATGCTTCTAATGAAGTATTCGTTCTATGCAAAATAATAGGGAATTTAAGAAACGACGACGGCTACGACTACGACAACGCCACAAAGCAATAATATCATTGGTTAAAAGAGCATAAATAATCGTGCTGCACGTGCAGCACGGATTTTAGCAAGTATCTTATCCAAATTTGAAGTTTTAACGACAAAGTAAGCATGCAACAGAGAATCCTTCATTCTGTATTTTAACTTTGAAACCGCTCGTACTGATTTATTGTTAGGATCCTTTGCCCACATTGTACGACGCGAACTAGACTGAATAATCGCGAAAGACTTGCGATAGAGCGAAGTTATATTTTGAGGTGACGTTTTCGTCGACCGTCGCCGTCGTATATCTTAAATTCCCTAATAATGTTCACAGTGGAACACACAAGTACGAAGCAAGATCTACAAATAACGTAGAAAATTCGCCTTACCTTTAAAGCTTGCCTTTCTCAAAGAAAAAGCATCTATCCACTTTATCGAATAGTTTAATACTGAAACAATCATGGCGGGCGGAAAGATTCTATTATAAATATTTGCTTTCACCAATTTGACGGAAGTGTGTCACGGTGGCCGAGTGGTCTAACGCGCTAGCAGAGATAAATCGTGATGGCTTGGAAAGTATAGGAGTTCTCCTCGGGGCAGGGAAGTTTGGGAATGCCGTAGGGAACATAAATCAGTCCACCCGATCGGAGATTAATTCAATATCCGTGGGGTATGCACATTTGTGACTACCAACAAACAAAAGATTCCAGTCCGGTTTTAAGACGTGGATGCCTTCGGCATTCCACGTAATAAAAGAGCAGCGAGAAACACATTGGCTTCTGGGCTGACATGTTGATAATTTTCAAGTTCCCTCACAACTTCTTTTCACCACAAGTGTGCCCTATGAGCATCCGAAAACTTTGTAATACTAAACTTCACTGAAGTCAACCCCTGTTTCGCGGGGTTAGTGTTGGGATGGGAGACCAAAACAATAAACCCCTCATAAAAAACAGAAACATCTGACCGAAAATACCCTTAACGCTAACAAATGCGAACTCAGCAAGGTACAGATTCTGTTAGCGTGCTTTATGCAAAACAAATATTGATGAAAAAGCAAATAAATATTGATACACAGTTTTCAGAAAGAGCAGAAGGAAGTTTCCCGGACGGTCGATCGAGAATAAAATATTTACGACATGAAAACAACATTAATTTTGAACCTTGAATATAAAAAGTTACGATCAGCGACAAACATTTTGGGAGATTTTTGCTACGTTCAAGTAAATTGCAAAATCGAAAGTGACATGGCCGGAATTCAGCGGGCGCCGTGATTAAGTTACCGCGGCATGTTTACTCGCCAAACAGTGAAGCATCTGTGTCAAATGATGGCAAGATACCGGGTTTTTGTAAGTTTCTTTTTCTGTCAAGTGTTATAAAGTTTGACAATGAAATGAGCGAAGTCAAAACAAAGATCACAAACGCCCAACTCTTGTTTATGCAAAGTCAAAATTTACTCTCCAAGACGCGTACGACGTTATTTATCACCAGGTAATTCCATCATTTTGGAAATAGCAGCTACTTTATTATTCATCTGCGTCACAAGTTTTCACTGATTTTGGGCCTCATTTTGTTGAAACTCAAGCACGCTTCCAACAGGCCTGTGAACCCTTCCTGCTTACAGAGCAATACTAAAAAACTTCTCCCATATCACATTTGAACCTTAAGCTCGAAAATTCAATACACAACATGATATTATAATTCACAAAGGCAGAAAATACCACAGAATCCTTTTCCAGCGAAAATTTTATTGAAACAAACAACATATTTGCTCTTAGAGGCGAAAACCTCTTCCTATTTGATTGCGTGCGTGACGACAAGAAACTCAATTGTATCAAATTACCATGTACTTCAGGTAAATACTGCTCACTTTGATTTCGTCTTGACGGGCGATAGATTGTTGTCGAAGTCCAGTACTCGTCGCTTTTGAGATTCATGCCTAGTTTATCCAACTGACTTTCCATTATTGAGCTCCATAAGGGTATATTTTGTTTAAGGATCCACTAAAACGCCATTCGCGTTGCATGACTTTCGACGCCATTGCAGGCTAAGTTAATGATTCTACTGTGTCCACAAGAGGAATCTACGCAGTTCCACTACCCTCTCGATCCTAAGAAAATACAGGCAGAAGGCTCTATAC
>NC_090873.1:29649418-29664418 GCF_036669935.1 Montipora foliosa
GCGCCAAAGACATAGGATTGCTGAGCAGAAGCGAAGGTACAAAATACGGCCTTTCCTGAGAGACAACAATAGGTTGGTGTGATGTTGAATGAGTGGAGGTGACAATTTGAATATTTAATAAGTTCCGATAACAAACTGAACTTTTCCTTCCTTGTGATTCCCAACGAGAAGGAAATTTTTTGCGAAATCTTGAAAGGATGACAGGGATGTTATTGCTTCCAGTTTTACCTCCACCACGCTTGCCTCTCATGGACTTCAGTATGCCAGCATCCTTGAAGGTTCGCCATTGTTCGGGTTGAAAGGGCTTCATGTCTTGAGGCCTAAGACCTTTCCATTTTCGCAAGGACATTAAAAAGTTACGTGAATATTGAAGCATCTTGAAGTTATATTTGTACTCGTATAAGAGTACGATGGTATTGGAAGGAGGTGTATTTTAGAGCCGGGTGAAACAAAACTGACTGAAGTAATGAATTGGTTGAGTTCCTCTTTTCTGGATGAAGTAGCACTCACGCAGTCATCGATGAAACGTTTGTAAAAATTAGGTTTTGGTCCGTTTGTAGTTAGAGAAAAATTCATTTTCGATATAGCCTACGAAAAGGTTGGCGTAGCTAGGTCCCATTGTGGTTCCCATTTCAGCACCGTTGATTTGTTTGTAGTAGCTGTTGCCAAATGAAAAACAGTTGAGTGTGAAAAAAAAATTTCCGCAAAGTCACCTATTGCCTAACTTGCAAACTATGTAAGAAGACCTACATAGACGAAACAGGGAGAAGATTGGCGGATCGCTTTCGCAAACACCTACGAGATGTAGAAAAAAAAACACTCACATGCATCAAAACCAGTTGCGCCCCATTTTAATCTTGAAGTTCCTAATCACTCCCACCACAACATGACAATTTGCGGCCTATCCTTAGACTACGGGAACAAACTTTCAACAAGGTACACTCTATCCTCACGGAATCAATGAACGCCTCTCCGATTCCATTAATTTATTCACAAATTCATGTTACCATATTTCCATCAATGGCAAAGCTCCTCCATACCCGCATAGAAGCCAACAACTCCCACAGTTCCTCTATTCGCTCTGACGAAGGGCTAACGCTCGAAACGTCAGTTTTCCAAATCGTTCACGGTGGTAATTCGACCTTGAGAGGTAACTAATGTCCTCCTAGCGTCTTGGTCCCAGTCAACCAAGAAGCGTTATCAGGGTCCTTGGTGGGCATGGTCCAATTGATGTTCTTCCAGAGGCCCGTGCCTCTTCCCAGCACCGGTCACAGATGTGTTGACCTTCTTGACAGAGACTGTGACAAATCAGTCCCTAGAATATATAAATCTTGCAGTCTATTAGTCTGCTATTTCACAGGAACATCTGCCTTTGGGTCAGACTAAGCTTGGAGACCTTCCAGTGGTGTCTCGTTTTATGAAGGGAATTTTTCGCTTGAAGCCACTCACTCCTCGATTGAGCTCACCCTGGGATGTTAAGCGCTTGCGCGAGTTTCTCGCAACCCTGGATCCACTTGCTGGCCTTACACTAAAAATGCTATCCCTGAAATTATCAGCATTAGTGGCCTTGACTTCTCCTTCTCCTGCTCATGAATTGTTTAAATAAGATCTGGACTTTGTCTCCATCAAGAGCGATTCCTGGGAATTCTCTTTGCCTGAACACACAAAGGTGTCAAGACCTGGTCACCCGGCTAGAAGAACTTATCTGCCTGCCTTCCCAGACAATCCTAAGATTTGCGTAGTCAACACCTTACAGGAGTATTGATCCAGGACGGCGATCAGGCGGCAATCTTCTCGCCTCCTGATTTCATTTGTCAGACCATTTAAACCCATCTCAAGTCAGACTATGTCCAGATGGCTGAGGAAAACTATTGCAGCTAGCAAGCGTTGCTTGCCACTTTACTCGTTACTCCATTAGCAGTGCCTCTACTTCTGCAGCTGCACGAGCGGGTGTCCCTTTGAATACTATTCTGGTCGCAGCGGATTGGTCCTCGTCAGAGTCGGACATTCAAGCGCTTTCACCTGAGATCACCAAGCAAAGGGGAGTTTGCAAGGGCAATACTTACTGTTGTACCTGAGTAACTGGCCCCATGGAACACGTTTTACTTTATCTTAAGGACACAGATACATTTTCAGTAGGTGACCCACGTTTTCTCTGTGGGTCCTTAGTTTAGTTATCAGTGTTGTTGTTTATCGGGTGTCTGACCACATTTAGACCAGTTTCTGTCCTATGTATTGAGGACTACAACTTTCCTAGCAAGTTTTCTGTTCTATAACCTTGTGTAGGGTTTTCAGGCATGTAGAGTTTCGTGTATCAGTTAATATATAGGGCTATTTACCCTAATTTCTGTTGAGGATTGTGGTTTCTCAGGTCAGTAACCCTTAAGTCTGCACAAGTAATGTGAGTATCAGTCGTAGAGGGGGTGAAGAAGAAATTATATTTCCCCGGAGGGAAGGTACTTACCTGACGGAGAGATGTAGTTATTCGAACTCCCTCGGAGAGTGATACGAGCAATACTGTTCCCCTACCACTGTCGGTTTTCTGTTCCTCCCCTCCCTGTTACTGTCATTCGGGACCTTCGCACTACTCTCTCACAGGAAGCATGGAACGCCTTGAACTTTTTAAAATTGTGGTACCCAGACCGCGCACGGCCTCGCTCTGCACAAGTATTGCTCGTATCGGTCTCAGAGGGAGTTCGAAGAACTACATCTCCCCGTCAGGTAGGTACCTTCCCTCCGGGGAAATATAATTTCTTTAGAAACTATAAATTTAGTTTTAGAATAGCCGTTCCCGCGAAAATCTGTAGTCATGTACCTGAAAAAACATGTCAGTAGTAGTCAGGCGTGACATGGCTTCCTCTGATTGGTTAAAATTGGCGGCCCTTTGTTATTTTCGCGCGCAAAGTGTTTCAAAAAATAAATCCATTTGTGACTGTAGAAATAGCGTCACGAGATCGGTATTTTTCGAAACCGCAGAGCCACAAAAAAATGTTATCTCGTGATCAGAATGCAGACTGAAATCAACGGTCCATGAAGTTGGCTGAAAAAAGCCCTTGTCCGCGTACGTCTGAGATCGATAGTACATTTGGCAAGTTGCAGGCGACATAGACAGATAGATAGATAGATAGATAGATAGATAGATAGATAGATAGATTATGAAAAGAAATACATGGGCAGCCAGGGGCTGAATTGCGTATTCACAAGTAAAACTACGCTAGAAATGACAATAGAATAATTTACAATAAATCAATATTAGAATTTATGCATATGATATATAAAACCATTAAAACCGAATCGTTAATTGTAATTTAGGCACGATGATAATACAAAAGTGTTCCTAAAACGGTCCGTTTTCCACTTTGGGAGTGCAAAGTGTCCCTGATTTCTTAGTGAATATGGAGCCTTACTGGCTTCAGTTAATAATCTATTAATTTCATCATTCTTGTTGCTAAGGGTGGCGTTAAAAACCTTGTCACATATTTCCTCGCAATATGAAATAATGGTGTCTCATTGTAGGACAGAATGGGGCAAATGATTGACAATGCCCTTTTTTTTGAACCCGCTCCAGCTCACACCGTAAATACTTGGGCAAAGCATAGAAGAATACGGGCACTGCATAAACTAGGATTGATCTAATACATGTGACATAAAAGAGAGCTAAATCCCTACATGGAAGCCTTGCTCGTTTACGCTGAACTAGGAAATACAGACGTTTAGACGCCTTCTTTATAGTTTCGCTAACGTGCTCATTCTATGACACATCGCTGGTAATTATCACACCCAGCAGTTTTGCGCTTCTAACTTCTTCAAGCTGGTTACCATTTACGAGAATAGGATGGAACTCAGACTGCTTTTTAGTGAAAGAGATTTTAAGTTCTTTACACTTTTCGCTGTTCAGTTGAACCCTATTATCTAAGGACCACTGAGCTACAGTCTGCTATATGTTGTGCATTTCTCGCACCACCTTTAGCAACTACTTCTGACGTTGTGGTGTGATCGACATAGTTTCAGAGTTAAGCGTTGAAATTTCCATTAAGACTTAGATCATTGATCAAAATAAGGAACAACCAAAACCCTGCTTTGTCCCCTGGGGTACCCCAGAGGGGACAGAGCCCTACTTGGAGTAGCATTTCTCAGCTGGTGTAATCCGCTGAAAACGCCCGGACAGAAAATCAATTATCCAGTTGATTATACTGGTTGGCAGGACTAAATTGCATAATTTATCAACAAGTATACTATGGTCGATTAGATCAAATGCTTTCCGATAATCGAAAAGCACAGTCCTGATCGTAGCACTATTACCGTCTGTAGTTTGAGCCCAACTGTGGACCATGTGTACAAGGTGGACAAATTGGGTACCGCTTCATACTGATTCGGGTCCAGGATCTTGAGAACAGCAGGCTTTATGTAATCCTGTACCACACAATCCTCAGCGACTGAGGTTATATATTGTATATTATTAAGCGAGAAGATCAAAGTACTCTCGCAGTAGCCGATTACGTACTTCATCCGGTCCACACGCCCTGGACGGATTTAATGGGCCTTTTGCACGATAGTGATCACATGGTACAAAACCCGCCATACTGGAACGCAAATTGCCCACTGGGACATCTAAAACAAAGAAAATTTAGATAAGTTGCTTTGTCTTAGATGTCCCAGAAGGCAATTTGCGTTCCAGTATGGCGGTTTTTGTACCATGTGATCACTATCCACTGACACCACCGAGAGGTGCGCTGAGCCCTCTTCCAGGGAAATTTGTGCCAGTGGGCGGGACAGACGATATTCATCCATTGATTCTAGGAACGCCTCATTGATAGCGTTCGTCAGTCCCTTTAGCACCCGCCGCATGAATATGGTTACACAAAAATACTTTTGTACTTTGGCCATTTCAATTTCAACAGGAAAAGAAAACAAACAGCGGTTACAAACATTTTCATTTTATACTTGACGTTTCGTATGTTGCAGCATACATCATCAGAAGTGACGGTTAAAACTGTTACACAGAATTTTAAAAAAATAGAGCGAGGAACTGGTGACTAGTTAAAAAGTGTGATAACAAAATCGTAACTTCCGGTAGTCGATTCTTCCGGAAGAAATTAATAAAGAAAAAGCTTCTCACTACCAATGTTTTCATTGAGAGAGGGTTTTAAGTCACTGATTAATAGCGTTTCTTTAATTTTACATTGCATGTCGGACTTCCCAGTTGCGAGGATCTCAAAATGGTCCCATTTGATGTTATGACCGGTAGAAATTGTATGGTCTGCAACAGCAGAGGCGTGGCCGACTTGTGTAAGAGCTTTGAAATGCTCGGACTTCCTGTCATGCAATCTTCTTTTTGTTTTGCCGATGTAGAAGGAATCACAGTCCCAACAACTGGCTTTGTATACTATTTTTGATCTTTGAGAACGACTGAAACGATCTTTGTAGGGAAAAAAAGACTTAATCCTGCAAGTGTTTTGAAAAATAACCCTAAGATTGACACAGCCATAAAACTTACTAATACAAGAAGACTCTCCTTCAAAATGGTTACCCAAGAGGCGTCCTTGCCATAAAACTTACTAATACAAGATTTAACACGTCGAGTAAGAGCTTCACTTTGAAAGCCCAAAAAAGGCAAGACAAGAATGATATCTTTCTTAGGAACAGTGGTGGCAGGTTCAGCAGACCTGTTCTTTTGTCTGTTCAAAACATCATTAATGTTATAACAAAGGACGCCTCTTGGGTAACCATTTTGAAGGAGAGTCTTCTTGTATTAGTAAGTTTTATGGCTGTGTCAATCTTAGGGTTATTTTTCAAAACACTTGCAGGATTAAGTCTTTTTTTCCCTACAAAGATCGTTTCAGTCGTTCTCAAAGATCAAAAATAGTATACAAAGCCAGTTGTTGGGACTGTGATTCCTTCTACATCGGCAAAACAAAAAGAAGATTGCATGACAGGAAGTCCGAGCATTTCAAAGCTCTTACACAAGTCGGCCACGCCTCTGCTGTTGCAGACCATACAATTTCTACCGGTCATAACATCAAATGGGACCATTTTGAGATCCTCGCAACTGGGAAGTCCGACATGCAATGTAAAATTAAAGAAACGCTATTAATCAGTGACTTAAAACCCTCTCTCAATGAAAACATTGGTAGTGAGAAGCTTTTTCTTTATTAATTTCTTCCGGAAGAATCGACTACCGGAAGTTACGATTTTGTTATCACACTTTTTAACTAGTCACCAGTTCCTCGCTCTATTTTTTTAAAATTCTGTGTAACAGTTTTAACCGTCACTTCTGATGATGTATGCTGCAACATACGAAACGTCAAGTATAAAATGAAAATGTTTGTAACCGCTGTTTGTTTTCTTTTCCTGATGGTTACACAAAGCTCCAGAATGCGCGCGTGCACTGGACAAACGTTTTACCTCCCTCCACCATGCCTTCGATTTCAGATCATGTCCTGTACGTAGTGCTTTATAGAACACATTCAGCATATCTTCACAGCAGTCAAGAGAGGGAAACTGTGTAGGCAATCCATAGCACTCAGATACCTCCCCAACTCTGCCTTGCGACATGCGCGTATATCGCGCTTGAGCATGAACTTTGTAGCGTTTTGAACACTATCTCTCACTCTAGCTTCTGCCGGGTACAATTACAAGTCTTTGCAAAAATTTCTCTTAATAATCCTTGTAATTTTCCTTGATTGCTTTATTGTCATACTGTTTTTTTTCCTACTCCGCTAGCCTGGAGGGGTACCTTTCTTCAAGATGAAAGTTTTCTCCAGCTTTATGGTACAGAAGGTTGACGGCAGAGCAGAAGGCGCTTTTTCCAACCTTCGCATGAGGGATCTGGCTGCCTTTTTGAAGCGAGGGCCATGCGCTGGCTGAAATGTTGTTTCAGTGGCTGCATCCATAGCGTGTGCCATTTCATGGATGATAGTACACAGAGGATGTATTTCAGATTGGAAAGCGTCGGGGAATATTGCTATGTAGTAGTCGTAATCATCTCCTGTCCCACTTGGGCACGTCATTCCCATATAATCAATGCAATGTTGAAATTTTTGCACTTCAAGCCAGTCATCTTTAGTCATGCAGCCGATGTGTAAAGCTGCCTCTAGAAACTGATATGACGCGTGTGTAGCTGCAATTGCTGAATAGAGTTCTTGGATCTGCTGTGACTCTTCGGATACTTCCTCGCTATATTGCAGCTTCCTGTCGTTTGCTGTATTGGCAGTTTCGGCACAGCAAGTCTTTTCTGGTGTAATCACCTTGCATTCACTCTTGGTGATACCACGACTTGCACTTGGAACATTGAACCATCCTGCTGCCATCATCCGGCATGTGGCAAATGAAATAAACCTTGCACGTCCACTGATAAAGAATTGTCGGTACCTTGCTCTCATCTATTTTGGTCACATTGTTTACGAAACGTGTGATGTCCATATCCTGCAGACTGTGCATAAGTTCTTGGTGCATGATGTTTTGATTGATGACTGCCTTTGACGGATCTTGATCGGTACACACTAAAGCTGCATATGCGATTTTGCTGTTGTACATTCTCAGCCATTATGGTAAATGATTTCTCGCGCCTGGAAATTTGGCATGCAGCTCGATCAACATTTACTGGATAACTGATTTTGTCTTCTTTTGTTTCTACGCTCAATGCATGAAGACTGTTGTTGTCACTGCTTACGAGCCTAGAAGGCTCATCAGGCCGGCGCTTATCTCCGGTTTCAGTAGCATGAAGCGACTAGGAGTATTTATACTCCCCCCTGGATGGGATGCTAGTCCATCGCAGGGTTACCCCCAGCATTACGCCGGTACCCATTTATACACCTGGGTGGAGAGAGGCACCGTGAGAGTAAAGT
The DNA here is from genome assembly GCF_036669935.1 of Montipora foliosa. NCBI lineage: Eukaryota > Metazoa > Cnidaria > Anthozoa > Scleractinia > Acroporidae > Montipora > Montipora foliosa. Next base: position 29,657,266 of record NC_090873.1, read on the forward strand.
GTCTTGCCCAAGAACACAACACAATGTCCCCGGCCAGGACCCGAACCCGGACCACTCGATCCGGTGTCGAGCGCACTAACCATGAGGCCACCCCGCCTCCCACAGACTGTTGTAGGTTATTCCTGGTGTGTTCAACAAGTTAGATACTGTTACCCATTGATTACCTCTGACATGAACGATTTGGACGAAGCCTTGGCCACTGTCAGAGCAGCGAAACCCTTGATCCTCCGCAATTATAACCTCCTGGAGTCCGCCAATGTTCTTTTCGTACGTTTCGTTCCGCAAAAGAGTCATGGCCGCATTGATTAGTCTGTCGTTCAGCCAATAGCTACCCTGCAATAGGCACTTTTCTGTGTTTTTCAGGCCAAGTACCTCAATCCAGTATGCATCATTTTGCGGTGTTTTCGACCTTGTAAAGGAAGATTTAGTGTTAGCATCGGCCTCGCGGCTTGTGGCGACAGTGTTTTGGTGACTTGTGCTGCTTCTATCATAAGTACCAGAAGAAACCTTCCTGGAAGCTGACATGCAAGTGTCGTTCTTCTGGTCGCTTTCCCGTTGGATGTTTCCAACACCGAAAATCCTTGCGCCTAGATTACGTTTCATCGGATGTCTTTTAATAGGTTTCGACTTCTCAAGCAATGCTTGGCCATTTTCATCTCGCTTTATATGGTGGTTGAAAGCTGAGGTGAGACCATTCTCCAGTCGCTGGTTAATCTTTTCATTGTTTATCGATATCGAAAGCGCTACCCTCAGTCTGATCTGACATTTCCAAATTCCCAGGTCGAAAACAATTCTGTTGATAAAATACATGCCATTTTCAGTACTTATCATCTCTAAAGAGTTATCGAATCTCTGCTGATACTTACAAAAAGAGCCAAACACGGTTACACAACAACGACTACACGAGTGCACATTGTCACTTGTAACTGAAACGCAACAGCTTAAGAAAATCAACAATTAACCTTAAAACGAAAGGAACGATACCTTCTAAAGGACATGAACAGAACATTTTTTCTAGAATAATTGTAGCGCCAGGCTCACGGCGACTGTTGAAGAGCCAAAGGTCACGAGCTAAACAACTTGACGCGATGAACGTAGCGAGCGGGAATGCTTTACTAGTCGAGTTAAGTCAGGAATCACAGGTTGACACTGATTGTTGGTGATTTAATTGACGATAATCGAATGTAAAACATCGGTTCCCGCTTGAACTCAAGAGCCAAGGGTGGTAAACGAACTTCTATTACTATTGAAGGCGCTCCAATCAAGTTGAAAACTAACGAGGACTAAAAGCTAGTGGTAAGGATGCCGCTATTTTGTACTAAGTATTTCCACGGGTAAAGCTAATGACGTAACACTAGATAATTAAAATAAGCGAATCAGAAAGAATCACTTGTAATCACTACGGAAATAGATGAGTCTCGTTCTGGGGTCCTTTAAAATGATTGTCAAAATTGTTGCGTGACACGGGACCGTGACACCCTCCCTTTGCTACCTGCTCTTTCTTTTCTTATAAACTGCCTCAAATTTGAAGCTACGTCCACATGGGGTGTATATAAAACCTTGGCGAACCGATGGCCCAGCCCAAATCTACAATTTTTGGTGAAAGAACAAAGAAAAAATCCTTTATGACATATCCCAGGTGCCAATCTCGACCCCAGAGCTCTTCTCTTAACTAAGGGAGAGAAGAACTCTGGGGAACCCTGAAGAAAAGTGTCTTCTCCTTGGTTTTCGTGAAGAACAATCAAAAGCGTCTCTATTTGGTGCATTCATGTTAGCACGAGGAGTGAGCAGGCGCCGTAAGATTCAAATCGCCAATTTTTGGCTATGAGAACCCTACGGCGCATGCTCTCCTACATAGAGAGAGAATGCGCAGGTGCATGAGGCCAATATAAAAACCATAAACACGTCGAATCATGATATTCCCCTTGTAAGAGCATTTTAAAGGTTTGTTAAGGTGTAAAGAATATTCTTAGTTTTCACATGACGTCACGGCAGCCATGTTAGTTTCCCAAAAAAATACTCTGGGAGTGAGCTCTGATCTTGTGTAATCTTTTTCCTTTTCTTTTGGTTCGAAAAGATTGGTTCTAATCGCGTGAGTGAAAACCTAGAAATCTCGCTGTTGTTAATTATTTTTTTAACGTCCTCTCTCGCATACAATATTTTTTTACCCGTGTTTCGGGTGGACGGCGAAAATATCAACTTTTCGAAACGATGACTCAGATATCGCACTTTTCGATCCTGCTTGCCTCGTCCACCACAGTTGAGGAAAAGATAATGTCAACTGCAGCGTATGAAAAGCATTTTCCCCACCTTGCACAGTTATTTAGGTTTATGATTCCTTTAGGTGAACGTCAGGCAGATTGTTGTCCTGATTTCATCTTAATTGTACTTGTTTTCAGACATTTGCGTTTCGAGTTAATGCAGACAAATGCAGACAAACGAAGGAAACAACTTTCCGACTGTACTGGGTGCTCATTGTAGAAGGAAATTTGTTTTATTACTATTCGTAAAAGCTTTCAGTAGACGCTTCCTTCTTCCTTGCATAAGATAGAGAGTCACGTTTTAAACGAATTAAAAACGCGTACGTGCAAACGTGTTAGGGTGTGCTGCTTGTCAACAGGTAGTCTCCTTCGCAGCCGCTCGGGCCGGAGTCACGCAACGATCCCCGTCCGATGGGTAGCGTTGCGTGACTCCGGCCCGAGCGTCTACGAAAGAGACCAGTTAACGGGAGGATTATTCACATTTCACAAAAACACAATCAGCGGGAAAAAAACCACCCTTCATTACGTTTCGTTCAAAGTCCAACTTAAATTATACCATAGTTTCATAAAGACATTCCTGTTGTCTCTAATTGCTACGATTGTAGAGGTTGCGAAAACCTCCGGTGATCTTCAACGAGTAGAGGGGGTAGCTCACACTGTGTGAGGTACTCCACTGATAGATGATAGACACCAGATGTGATACACGCTCAAAATCTCAGTTCCGTGAGTTACAAAGGATTAAACGACATTGGTACAAGTAGCAGAACAGCAGTAGCGGAGGTGGTGACGGTGGGTCCGAACTGAAAAACGATATTCCCGGTATACACTCGATTTCGAAAGTGTAAAGGGGCCGGGCCCAGGAGGGGTACTTGATGTATCCCTGGTTGGGGAGGTGCGGCGCGGCCCCTCATACCCTGACCCTGTTTAAGACAAATATTGCTGATTTTCCTACCCATTTTAAGACAGAATTCCGACTTTTGATACCCTGTTTAAGACATTTAACCCAGTTTAAGACAAAAATTGATAAATCGATACCCTGATTAAGACAAAAAATGATAAATTCGATACCCTGTTCAAGACAAAAATCCCGCAAAACATACCCTGGCCGGCCACACGTCCCAATTAAGCCCTTATAAGGGAGTACCCCCCGGGGGACCGGGTCGCACTAGAGGACAAAATTTATTTCGATGAGACAACATTTCACTCGAATTTCATGCTAGTAATTCGGCATGCGACATAAACATGATAACTTCGTGAAAACTAAAATTCAACAGAACCTAAATAAATGGTAACTTATAACTAGAAACAGCATAACAATTGCAAACAACTTTGACGGAAATGAGCATACTGAACAGTAAATCGTTTGGCACGTAACAAAGGTCTGGATAATCGCACATCTGTGCGATTCATCAGGGGCACCCAACAAGAATATAGTTCTAAACCACTTTAAAATAGCTTTGTTAAACATATTTTAGTATTTAAACGGTAGATATAGGCATATTTTTATCCCCTAAAAAGTTTTCATCTGTTCGGATGTCCTAGCTGAAAGTTTAGTGATCCGAATATTATAAGGATCAAAACTTACCTTTTCGAAAGTTTCAGGTTGAAAAAAGGCTCCCGAAAATTCTAGGTGACCTTTTTAGGGTACAAATCCGTTTAAAATGGGCAATTATACCATTTTATAGATGTTCGAAAATCCTAGGACAGGAAGGCAAGCAAAAAATTTTACAACAAATGATCCGAAAATTCTAGATCTCAAATCGTCTTCCAAAGAGATATTTTCCGAAAATGGTCGAAAATTGACGTTGGGTGCCCCTGATTCATTCATCCCAACACTAAAACCCTAAAATCGACCATAGTCATGCGGCAACCGTAAAAGCGAAACGGCGGAAAATTGGCCCAAATCCTAAAACCGTCATGAAATGACGAACAGAGAGTAACCGAACACAACGATCCTGTTGTTTGCAGTGGCCAATGAGTCATTTCATGTCATTTCAAGTACATTACCGTGACAGGGTCTTCTTTTTTGCTCACCGTTTCCAACATACCGGCGTGGGTGTGTGGAAAACGATGACCCTGGGGTAATTCTCGAGAGACTGCTTATCAATCGTTTTAACTAACATGACATTTGCCGTGTGGTTTGCTTTAGACCAATTCGGCGAACTCAATGTTGTACCCAATTCAAAGCCTTTGAGAATACAACGTTTTGTTCTAAGTATTTTCCACATCATTTCATTATGAATGCTACATTATCATGCAAGTAAAATACACAAGGAATGTTAACCCCAAGAGATTTGAATTGGGTACAACACTGAGTTGCCGAATTGGTCCACTTTTTCAGGGAGGTCTTCCTTTTCTGCGTGCTCGGTCTTCGTCTTTATTGACAGCTCCCGCTCGCTAATGTTACCTATTGTTCCGAATTTGCAGTTAATTTTAATTTTCCTCAAAAATGCACTCCAAGCCGTTGTTTCTAACGTTAGGTGACGGAACCAGCCTTAACATGGTTGCTATTTAGTGTTCCTGTTAATATTAGTTACCGTTGAAATTATATCCAGTTGATGTTACCTCGATCAAGTTTTCGTCGACGATGAGTTCCAATTTAATTAGATTGCGTGAACACGAAGTCATAGCTCGTAAATTCATCAGTGCTTGTGAGACAAAGTCATACCTTAATTAAGAAGCTTGTTTTTCACACAAAAACGAGAGATCAGTAAATTGGCTGATGGAAAGATGGAAAGAGAAATGCAATGGCACTTAATGGGCTCCGTCCGATTGTAAAATTGGACTTAAAATTATTCTGTCTTTACCCTTTGACGGGAGGTGTCTATAATCATCCTTCCGGGTTTTAAGATTTGGGCCGATTTTCTAACGTTACGGCAATGTTCCGGCTTTTAGGGTCGCCCTAATCATGCAGTACTAGACTATCAAGTATGAAAGAATAAAAACTTACTTCGGTCGACAACGCACACCAAATGATAGCTTCATAGGATATCCATCGATAGATAGCAAGTTGCGGATTCTATGAATGCTGAACAGTAATAGCTGGATATACTCTATGAGTACGCAATTTTATAATGACGCGTACGTGAATAAAAGTAGGGCGTTGTCTAAAAACGTGTGCTCTACAGTTTTCTAAACTTCCTCGCGGGAAATGAAATAGCTATCGAGGAGCATGAAACTTCAAATTCCCAGGGAAATTGTAGTATCGAAGCAAGTTTACCCTTCAAGATACTATTGATGATCACTGGAAAATACGTGAGAAAATAGTAAATGAAAATGAGGGGTCCACCCATGCTTTTAATGATTTATCATGTGATATATACGCTACGAAAGGAATCGAGTTACCTCATTGGCCTACAATTCCTGCAGGATTCATTAACAAATTGAGTTTCAGCAACACGTAGCCTAAAAGAAATCCAAGCGTAAACCGGCCATCTAGTGGTCTCACCAAATGAGCAACCTTTGCGTTCAAAAGGATTGGTGAGCAGAATGGCTCATCGCATTCACACAAATTAACTTTTGCTGTTAACTTTGATTACCAAGGAATCAAACGTCTCTTTTTGAGGTGCGTTTTTAAAAACCTTTAAGAGAAAATACTGCACGTTTTGGGTGGACTGCACTTGTTTTTAAGAGAAAATACTGGTCGTTTTGGGTGGACTGCACTTGTTTAATGTTCAAAATGGCACGAACGCCAACCAACCAGACGTCGATTTTTGATGAGATTAAAGACAAAAGCGCAAACAAAAGAAACAAAGTTATTACACAAAGACACTATAGAGAACAAAGCTTTCACACTCACGCCAAATTGTTGAATAGAGTCAAACAAAAGCCTGTATTTACGCTTTTCTTATAAATCTTCTACTGATTTCGCGCACGAAAAACTGACGCAGCGAGGCCAAGCTTCGATTCGTTTCTACGTGACGTCACACTGGCACCGATGATTCAACCAGCGGAGAACAATGGAAAACAAAGTGTCTCCCTCCCTCCTGGTCTGAAACACATTAGGTTAAGGTACGCCAGTTGGTAACCTTCACGCCGGACCGTTCATAGACACACAGTTGACGTTTGGAAGATTAACCGACTTTCATTTCCATAAAACGGTTGCAGTTTTTTTCGGTTTTAACAGTAATGACCAGAGAATTTCCTGTCTTCCTATTTCGTTTATTGTTTGAGTGAACCATTTGACAAAAGGCAACAAGACTGCTTGTATTTAGGCTGCATCATTTCTAAGTCATTTAGTCTGTTCTGCAGTGCGTCAATGAACCAGTTAACGTTGCTCTATTCCTTTTGACATAATTCGTATTTTTGACGGTGACGGCCGCCCATAGACCCTTTCACGGTTTTTGGCGCCATCTTGGTTGGGGACAAACACGGCTACATTTACAGTAAACTTATGGGACTCTTTTGGCCGACTTTGAACCGCTGTAGCGCTGCTAAAAAGAGACGGATTTCCACAGTGATAGTTTCTTTTAAAAGACATTTATACTGAGATTATTTTCATGAAATATAAAGAACAGATTCAGGATACAACCACCACAAACGAATTTTTAAGAATCCATACAAACCCTTCTAAAATCATCACGGTAAATTGCCGCGAAATTCGAAGCAACATAAGAATATTTATTATTCGAATTTACGGACGTTAATATACCGTCCTTAATGGCCTTATTTTCTGTTGAATGAATGATATCAATAAAACTATTTAAGTAGTGGCAAAAGTTGGAAATCTGTCTCTTTTTAGCGGTGCTACTGTGGTTCAAAGTCGGCCAAAATCTCATACACTTACTGTAAATTTAGCCGTGTTTGACCCCTAGCCAAGATGGCGGTCAAAAATGAGCACGTAGTAACGAAGATACAGCTGAATTTAGGTCAAATTTAGTTCTGACATAGGT
>NC_090873.1:29669418-29674418 GCF_036669935.1 Montipora foliosa
AGCATTACTTTTAGGTTAGGATAAAATGCAGCAGTATCCTTACCTGAGAATCAGCATTTGGGAGAGACTTTGAGATGTTAATTATCTAATTGTCTGTATTCTGAGACATGAGTGATGTTGAAGTTGGGGAAAAGAGAAAAGGAAACACTTTGTGACAGTTATGGAAATCAACTTGAGCATCCAATTTCCTGCATTTCTGGACATATCTCATGTTTCTTAACCAACTGACTCCTAGGAGTGAGACTCCTAGATTTTACTCTGTCTACAGCCAGACAATTTTGAAGTGAAATGGTTTTTTGCGAAAATCTGTTTCATATCAGACATCAAGCCCATACAATTTTCAAGTAAAAGGAGAAATTCACATTTTTACGATTACTAAAAGTTTTCATTAGCTGATTATCAAGTAAAAATAATGCAGCTAATTAATTAACTAATAGTTTAATATTAATAATTATTTAATTAAGAAATGTTATTACCGGTAATAAATGATTTTTTTTGTGCTAGTCCAATTTATAGACACATAGAAGAACTAGTTAGGGCAGGAATTAGAATAAGAAATACATATAAAAACCATTTAACGTATATTTGCCTTCAATAGGGATGGTCACTACTAGCAAGCTGGCTCAGGTCTCCATATTCTGTAGGTCAACCTCCTGCAGTCATGTGTTTCAAAAGCATGTGACTGCAAGAAGGTGTGACAAATTTCCATCACGATAATCATGGCTGATTTTTGGGGTTTAATTCTTAGAACCTTCCTTATTTTGGATTGCCTGAAAGACCGGACTGTGCCAATTATTATTATTATTATAATTACTTTTTTGCTGCATCTGTAGAAAGAAGGTAGACCATACTGTCATATTCCATGCTACAGTGCATTATTTGGTCCAAAAGGATTTGGCCATGGTGGCACAGAATCTCATAAATATGATTGAACGGATCAAGAGATGACCATAACAAATCAGATTGATATGGAGGTAAAAGACTTTCTCTTTGCCTGGTGTATGCTGAATGGTTTTCCTGAAGTATGAGACAGCAAGCTTCACCGTCCTGCAATCTAATAAAAATCAGCCCTTTTTGCTTGGACTAGTTGATTATTGAATCCAAAATAATCTGAAAGAAGGAAGCATTAGGTTTAGGTATGGATTAGTTTTGGACACCCTGTGAGGTTTTTCACTGGGAAGAGACCTCATTTTACATTCCTTGCTGTACGTTACTTGGCTTGAAATGGATGTGAGGCTTTCTGTTATCTTGTTTGGATATTAATGACTCTGCATGTTTTTTCTCAAGTAAACGAAGGCTCTCAACTATTTCCTTGACTCCCGTGTGACACTATTTAATTTATTAAAAGATATTTTACTCTGTCTAATGTCAGGGGTGTAGGGGGTTAACATCTACTTCCATGAGACAACAGTCCCCATCCCTGCATGCTCAGACAGGTGTCTCGTATCAGAGGTTAATCCCAGTTGACCGTGTGGGCAATAAGAGAATCTTTTGTTTACACTGTTTACATTTTTGTTTTATTGACATATATATAATATACGTTTGCTCATAGAAGGCAGCATGTTATTTGTTTACAAATTAACTTTAAAAGGTAAAGGAGCAATCCCCAATGTTAAGCCTTTTAGCTTTCAATTGGTAACGAGCCAGTTATTAGCCATCAGAAACTGATAAATGCTTGAATGGCAAAAGCACTAATGATCCCCCCATACATTCTTTATAAAATTTTGAATTGCTCAGAGATTATCTGGTATATCATGTTGAACTGTTAAGACATACTTTATTATACGGTATATGCAACACACTTTCAACATTCAGCTCTTCATTCTTGGCTGACTGATTAGAAAATGATAGCCTTGTTCAGATGAGGCAGAAAAATTAATGTAAACAAAGATTTTCTTATCGGCCATTTTACACTTGTTTGTTTCGTGACTTGTTCTAGGAATGACCGGGAGGCTGCCAATGACTTTTTACTGATACACATTACAGACCTCACTGATTTCATTCTGTAAATTGTATTGTAACAGTTGCATGCAGTCTTTTAAACCTTTCAACCGTGAATCAACCCCCACTGATAATTAAAAACATTTGGCATTAATAGACAATAAAATCTGTAAGTGTCACTCTAAGGAGGTAGGGGGTTAAAGGAGGGGGGGGGGGGGCAAAGAAGGAGGATTTTCAATCCCTAGGGATGGAAGTGGCTTGGAGCAGAGCAAAATTGATCGCAGGCTACCCAGCATGAAGTGTCTGTATTAATAGGGAATATTTGGCATCTCCTTTGGTTGGTAGTGATACTGGTTGTACCTTATGAGGGATTGTCCAAAATAAAGTGGTTTTGAGTAGACCCATGTTGATCACAAGAGAGTTCACTATAGAGTGTTTTCATTCATGTGATCAGTAACCTTGTTTTTTCACTGAAACAAAAGAAAATGTTTGCATGATAACAGAGCTCGATTCCCAGAAGGATTCGTTGGGGACACCAATATGGCTGCTGTTCCTTTGTTTAAGGACACCAACATGACTGCCGTGATGTCATGTGAAAACACTCTATAAAGGGGCTATCAGTATTGGCTATCAAATTACCTTTTTCTTAATGGTGGCTCAAAAAATATTCAAAGGTGCTTTTGTTTTTGTGAACAAGCCTCAATAAGCCTAATAAGGGGGTGCAGGGATGGCGCAGTGGTGAGAGCACTCGCCTCGCACCAATGTGGCCCGGGTTTGATTCCCAGACTCTGCGTCATATGTGGGTTGAGTTTGTTGGTTCTCTACTCTGCACCGAGAGGTTTTCTCCGGGCACTGCGGTTTCCCCTCTCCTCAAAAACCAACATTTGACTTGATTTACTTTCATTGTTCATTTCAGTTTACAGTGTCCCCAATTAGCGCTCCAGCGCTAGAACGACTAGACACTTAAATAAAGTTCCTTTCCTTTTTCCTTTCCTTGAAATTCAGAAGAATCTTCGTCCTGGCTTAATAAGTGAGCACTGTGAGTCTGCTTGATGCAGATGCAGGAAAAAAAAATCAATCTGCCATCATTTGTGAAAGTGGGTTAATAATCCCCTCGACTTTCATACTGTGTATTGTGACTTAAGAAAGAATGTTACTGCAGTGTTTTGTTTTCTTCCTCAGAGCCAAGAACTCAAGAGAACTCTGCGAACCATTTAAATTAATAGCCTTGTTGGCTGTGAGCTTATCCTTGTTTATTTTAAAATTAACTTCAAATTAAAGAGTTTTATATTTTTGTCCTTTGTGTCCATTTGTGCCTCTTTCAGGGAGCGTTTTTCAACGCAGATAATCATATGGAATGGATCTGCCACTTGGCATGAACATGGGTCAGGGGAAGATACTATATGTATATAAAATGTCACCATTGACGATCATAGATAACTTACTGTTCTCGAACAAGTGCTTAGGCACAAATAGTGCAGATTGGTAGTTAAGTCTTCAAACGCACGGAGCGACCGTTTTTCGTGTCCTTGTTGTATGTTCTGTGTTTGCCATAGAGTGTCCCACCTGACTGTGTTGAAAACAACCAATCATAACGGCGCAAAGAAAGTGAATAGCCGACGCTTAGCTCCGGTGAACAAGATACAGGAAAATTTGGTTTTATCAAACGTGTTGATAAAGATCGAATTACCACCGTGAATGATTTGGAAAGTTTCTCTGGTTTCTGTAGAAACTAGAAATTTGTTTACTGAACAAGATACAGTTGGTATGGCCCAAAAAGTAGCCGCAGCACATAAAAATGAAATTCCGACAAAAGACATCCTTCCCCAGCAAAATTCCGACAGTGACGTCAAGGCCGAGAATGAGCCGATTAAACCCCGACACGAGTGAGTTTAAAATTCAGACAATGACAGAATCAGACAGAAAAGTTGGAAGCCTCCTTTTTACGGTACTTAAGGATGGTGCTATAATTTTACAGCCGCTTTAAAAAAGCGAACGGGTTCATGAAATATGGATTATTTATGAAGAATAGACAAAGGTTCTAGGGAACTCCTTTCAGGAGTAATTATTTTCTTTTAAGAGTGACATCCTTTGACGTGAAAGTGAATTTCAATATTCAGACATTTCGTTTTCGCAAATCTCAGATAAGTGTCCTTAATTTAAAAAGTCAACGATGTTCAGCACACAGAGTAGATCGTAGAGTCAGTTTCCAAACTAGGAACTTTAGTTCTGTGACTTTTAACGACAATGGCAACGAGACGGAAAAAATATGAATGATGAAAGCGCTCGTATTCTTCATTCATCAAATCAAAAGTTCCTCGTTGGCCACATGTTCCGAGTCGAAAGGGAAAAGGGATTTGATTGGTCAAACCGGAAGGCACACCGAATTTCAATTGTGGGCAGGTGTGGGTAATCGCGACAAAACGTGTGCTGCTTTCAACGACGATTCTCAGCGAATTTCATCGATATTAGGAACACAAGGAACTGAAGATGTCGAGAAAGTGTCCCACTTGTGAAAAAACTGTTTACATGGGTACGGAGTATTTTTTTTAACATTTGTAAAGCGCGCTCCATTGATATTGAAAGCACGCCTTTCAGTTAGCTCGACAAGTGTTTTTGCTCCGCGGCAGCTACAGATCGCTTCCTGGTGAATCAAACATTGAATTATCTAGCAAAGTTAGACATCTATGTTCCGCTTTAGCCGCAAATTTCCGCATCTATTTTCCGCTTTGGCCGCTATTTTCGATATGCTGTATACACTATATATGGCTAATATAGACAGCCTCAACACCACCGTATTCAGCTTCAAATCAAAGATGGGCTTGCCGTTCATTTAACTATTGTTATTCTTAGGTGAAAAGAAAGCGTCTCTTGGAAACTGGTACCATCCTCTGTGTTTGAAGTGCAAAAAATGTGGCCGTCAGCTCGCCACTGGAAGTCATGCTGAGGTGGGTTTCGTCTTTAGTTTGCTTTCTCGTAAGAATTGCTGTGTTTTCACTCGAAAACAAAACTAAAACAATGAAATCCTGGGGTTTTTTTTTCTTTTACGCAGTGGCGTG
>NC_090873.1:29684418-29689418 GCF_036669935.1 Montipora foliosa
ACGATCCTAGACGACCCAATGTCCCGAAAATGTGAAACTCCTGATCTTCTCGGACTCGAGTAGTGAATTGGAATGTCTCCGGAAACATGATTCTCATTCTCTTTCATGTAAATAACTTCGATTTCGCCTTCTCTCTAACTCATATTCTTTTGAAATTTGCTTGTCTTAGCGAGGCGAGAAAGGCTCACCAGCATTAAAACAAAATAATATTTTATTTTGCCGCCATTGTTTTTTTATTTAATTTAATCACTTTCACCACAACAGAGAAACAGGCTGTGGTGGGGGTCGCACAACAGAGCGAGGCTCCAAATTAAGTGCGCCCTTTTACCCTCCCAACCATGATATAAAACAGAAGACAGACCACAACACCGGGAACTACATGCCCTACTCTTTGCGACAAGTGTGTGGGTTCTTTTACGTCCCACAGGATTATGAACATTTTTGAAGGGTTGTGAGACGGGGCCTACGGTTTATCGTCCTAATCCGAGAAGACTAGAGAGTCTAACCATTTGCAAATGTAATTACAAAGGCATCACTTTCTCCTCAGTTATTTAAAGACGCTGAGTGTTGGTCCGGCCGGAGTTGAATTCACGACCTCCCGCGTAACAGCCCGGTGCTCAACCAACTGAGCCACCGGTGCGCGATGAAAGACTAGTCTACAAAAACTATCCACACTTGATGTTGACTTAACAAATGTGATGGAAAACTGCTTCTTCTTTTGTAACCAATGCATAAAAATGCGCCTTTGCGAAGGTTTGGAAACACCCTACTGAAATCTATTGTGGTAATTTTACCAGCCAAGATGGTTACTCACTTGACAGATAACTCCAGCAGTGAAGGAACCTCCATAACTTTAGTGATGTCATTATCAGAGATCCATGGTGTAAACTTCGCAAATAGGTTCCTCCTGCCTTTTCTTATTTTCAAGTAATGTAGTATTGATTGCAGTCCTTTCTCAGCAATTTCATGTGGAGGTGATACCAGCGGATTTCCTTGAACATTAAGAGTTTTGAGCTTTGGCAAATTAATGAGATCAGTTGGTAAATAAGTGATGAGGTTGTTTCTGAAAAGAAATAGTAAGAGACCTAAGGTGTCATGTAGCCTCCCACAGAGATCATCTCAGGGCTTTGTCACGCATGGGAGGAAGGTGTGACCAAATGTTCTGATTATCTGGGAGCAGGGATGGGGCAGTGGTGAGAGCACTCGCCTCCCACCTACAGTACCGCTCAGATATACGTTAACTGCGCAGACGCGTTTTATACGCATATACGCGTACGATTATACGCACATATGCGTATAGTTATACGCACATACGCGTATGGTTATACGCACATACGCGTATGGTTATACGCACATACGCGCATAGTTATACGCACATACGCGTATATTTATACGCGTATATACGCATAAACATGCGCGTCTGATGTGTCTTTGTTATTCACGACGAAAAATTTTCTTTGTGTTTCATTGAGAGTCTAATAAAGCTAATGGAGATCATGTTACAAACACGCACGTCGCATCGAAATGTTTATTGTCTGAATTTAGCGAACTTAGCTTAAGATCGATCAGGGGCACCCAACGTCAATTTTCGGAAAATATCTGTTCGGAAGACGATTTGAGATCGTAGAATTTTCGGAACATTTGTTGTAAAATTTCTTGCTTGCCTGCCTGTCCTAGGATTTTCGAACATCTAAAAATTGGTATAATTGCCCATTTTTAATGGATTTTTATCATAAAAGATCACCTAGATTTTTCGGGAGCCTTTTTTCTGGCTGAAATTTTCGAAAAGGTAAGTTTTGATCCCTATAATTTTCGGATTTCTAGACTTTCAGCTAGGAAATCTGAACAGATGAAAAATTTTTAGGGGATAAAAATATGCCTATATCTACCGTCTAAATACTAAAATTCGTTTAACAATGCTATGTTTAGTGGTTTTGAACCTTATTCTCGTTGGGTGCCCCTGATCGATCTCGTCGAAAAAATTATATCTCCGGTTATATCTGACCCAGATCGTTTATTCAAACGGTAAAATGCTGCTTGACGAAAAAATTGTTTATCAAAGTTTCAATGGTGCGCCGCTTCAAGGAAAAGTCCTGTGTTTCGGCAGTCGCGTCGGCAAGTCGCTTGCGAGATGTTTGTATAAAGTGTTCCGAAGACCTTGTCGAAAAAATTATATCTCTGGTTATATTTGACACAGATCGTTCATTCAAACAGTAAAATGCTTTTTATTTAACCAAATAATTGTTTATCAAAGTTTCTATTGCGCGCTGCTCACGCTTAGTTATTTTTTCCTTCAATGAAAAGTTCTGTGTTTCGGCAGCCGCGTTGGCAAGTCGCTTGGGAAGTGTTTGCCTAAAGTGTTCCGAAGACCTTGTCGAAAAAATTATATCTCCGGTTCTACTTGACACAGATCGTTTATTCAAACAGTAATTTTTTTTTAACCAAATAATTATTTCAAGGTTTCAACTGCAAAGCGAATCTTTACAAGCTTAAATAAAAAGTTAGTCGAATGATTAACACGTGGTTTCGCATGTTCACAATCTTTGAGTAAACAGTCGAGTTTCGCGCGAAACGGCAAATCAGACGACAGCGATGAGAGGCAGCTGTATTCGCAGGCTACAAAGTTGGCGAAGAAATTGTTGACATAGGCGGCGTTGCTGTGTTGAGATTTAGTTATCGTGACCATCGATTTTTGAAACTTTTAACTAAACTAGAGGCGAGTCAAATTCATCAAAATTTGCATACGCGCCAGTCATGAGTCGGAACAACACGTAGTCGTGACAGGTAACGCAACACGATTAAAATGCCCTGGTAGAACTTCTTTTACGTGTATGTATAATGAATGGAAAAGTTTCTGAGAAAAAACTTGTTTATCGATGGGGCAAGCCATAAAAGAAACATCCTGTGTGGGTTTGTATTCAGAACGCTCTTCTCAAACGGGTTTCTTTGTTAATTCTGCTGAAATACGACGCACCGGTATTAAATTTATTTTAAACACATTCCAAAGCAGTTGCGATGGATGTAGTGTTGGTAAGTGTTGAAGAACATCTCGTCTGCTCATAAAAGTTCCGTTTGAAAAGGATAACCCGTTTATATCGATAAGCACACGCTTTCTATTTAACTCGCGTACACTTGCAACAGCGTATCGGGAGAAGTCTTCATGAGTTCGTGGTCGTGTAGTTTTTAGTGCTCTCAAGCTATTCTTTAGAACAATAACCCCCTAACAATAAAAAGACAACAAGCCAGCTCATACATACTAAGAAACAGACGCGTATATGCGTTTGTGCTTATATACGCATTTTTATACGCACATATCCGTATACTTATACCCACATACGCGTACACTTATACGCACATACGCGTATATTTATACGCACATACGCGTATACTTATACGCACATACGCGTAAATTTATACGCACATACGGGTATACTTATACGCACATACGCGTACACTTATACGCACATACGCGTATATTTATACGCACATACGCGTATACTTATACGCACATACGCGTAAATTTATACGCACATACGGGTATACTTATACGCACATACCCGTAAATTTATACGCACATACGCGTATACTTATACGCACATACGCGTAAATTTATACGCACATACGCGTATACTTATACGCACATACACGTATACTTATACGCATATACGCGTATATTTATACGCACATACCCGTATAATTATACGCACATACGCGTATACTTATACGCACATACGCGTATACTTATACGCACATACGCGTATACTTATACGCACATACGCGTATACTTATACGCACATACGCGTAAATTTATACGCACATACGCGTATATTTATACGCACATACGCGTATACTTATACGCACATACGCGTATATTTATACGCACATACGCGTATACTTATACGCACATACGCGTATATTTATACGCACATACGCGTATACTTATACGCACATACGCGTAAATTTATACCCACATACGCGTATACTTATACGCACATACGCGTAAATTTATACCCACATACGCGTATACTTATACGCACATACGCGTATACTTATACGCATATATACGTATATTTATACGGACATACGCGTATAATTATACGCACAAACGCGTATATTTATACGCACATACGCGTATACTTATACGCACATACGCGAATACTTATACGCACATACACGTATACTTATACGCATATACGCGTATATTTATACGCACATACGCGTATAATTATACGCACATACGCGTATACTTATACGCACATACGCGTATACTTATACGCACATACGCGTATACTTATACGCACATACGCGTATACTTATACGCATATATTTATACGCACATACGCGTATAATTATACGCACATACGCGTATACTTATACGCACATACGCGTATACTTATACGCACATACGCGTATACTTATACGCACATACGCGTATACTTATACGCACATACGCGTAAATTTATACGCACATACGCGTATATTTATACGCACATACGCGTATACTTATACGCACATACGCGTATATTTATACGCACATACGCGTATACTTATAGGCACATACGCGTATATTTATACGCACATACGCGTATACTTATACGCACATACGCGTAAATTTATACCCACATACGCGTATACTTATACTCACATACGCGTATACTTATACGCATATATGCGTATATTTATACGGACATACGCGTATAATTATACGCACAAACGCGTATATTTATACGCACATACGCGTATACTTATACGCACATACGCGTATACTTATACGCACATATGCGCAAATTTATACGCACATACGCGTATACTTATACGCACATACGCGTATACTTATACGCACATACCCGTAAATTTATACGCACATACGCGTATACTTATACGCACATACGCGTAAATTTATACGCACATACGCGTATATTTATACGAACATACGCCTATACTTCAACGCAATTACGCGTATACTTATACGCACATACGCGTATACTTATACGCACATA
>NC_090873.1:29694418-29706918 GCF_036669935.1 Montipora foliosa
CGGAACCCTTGTTAACTGTCTTCTGACATACATCGCAGGACTTGCAATAACGAGTCACGTCCCCTTGAATGCCTGGCCAATAGAACGCGCTTTGAATCTTATCAGTCGTTTTCTTTATTCCCATGTGACCTCCCATGATCGATCCGTGCGCTAGTTCCATTATTCGACTTCTCAGCTGCACAGGAACCATAACCTGCTTCAGGGGTTTACCTCCGTTCACATAAGGGTGCTTGTAGACGCGGTACAGAACTCCACCTTTCACTTCAAATGAAATCTCAGCCTGGCCTCTCACAACTACGTCATCTTTCTTCCAAAATTTCTGTAGGCTCTCGTCGTCACGCTGCATTTGCTTGAGCTTTTCTCTATCAACTATAGGACTTTCTTTGGTATCTGGTACCTTCAACGGAATATGTTCTCCAGCTTTCTTAGCTTGACTTCTCGTGGTTACAGCACAAACTTCTTGTACAGGAACTTGCCAGCTTGGATCTGGGTCGTCAGCGGCTCTTGCGCTTGGTACATTACCAATAATTAAATCATAAACAGCATCGGGAAGACACTGCGCTTCCACTTGGCCCTTAAGATAAGGTGTATCAACATCAATCTTTGCGATGGGAACTTTCCTTGCCGTATTGTCAATGAGCAGCATAACATTAAATTCGCCAGTAAACTGATCCTCAGACACAAGATCCCTCTTTACTACAATTCCACTACAACCAGTATCTCTCAGGACATCAACAGGCTTCTCTCCAACTCTACCTTTCACGACAGGCATTTTACTTCTCACTCCAGTCAACGGTTCAACACAAGCACTACTCAACAATGGAATCTTCTTACCACAGGCTAACAGCAACTTATCATCTTTAATACAGGCCTTAATTTCTTCATCAGTAGGTTTAACCTCAGGTGGCTGAACTAAACAACTGGCACTCACTTGACCACGCTGCACAGGGTTACCATCCTTACTTTGTCCTCCTGATCTGCGTCCACCTGATCGACAGTTTCTAGCTTCATGTCCCTGCTTACCACATAGGAAACACTTCCTTGTTAGGGTTGGGCAGTTGACAGCTTTATGACCTCGGGTGTTGCACTTAAAGCAATGCAGAGCTGGTGGATTAATCTGCATGTTCTTGGCTTCGTCCCTCTCAGGCTGCATTGTTGGCTTTCTGCTCGCTGAGCTGAACAAATGTTTACCATGAGCCTCCAAGTACTGGTCAGCGATCTTCGCAATCTTTGCTAGAGTCTCAGGTGCCCTTTCTCGCAGGTGAATTGCCAAATCCTTAGGACAAGAGTCAATAAATTGTTCTTTCACGATCAAGTCCTTAAGACCATCAAAGGTTCGCGCAGTATCCGAAAGCTCTAGCCAACGTAACAGGTATCTGTCCAGTCGCACGATAAACTGCTCCGGACTCTCGTCAACTTCTGGTTTGGATGCTCTAAATTTTCGACGATAGCCGTCTTCGGTGAGGTCATATCTCTTCATTAACGCAATCTTTACCCTGTCATAATCCTTAGCTGCGTCCTCCGATAAACGTGAATACACTTCTAGTGCCCGTCCAGACAACAGAGCACTGAGCTTCGATGCCCATCCATCTTTTTTCCACTTAGCTGTCTCCGCAAATCTCTCGAACCTCTGCAAATACGCGTCCAAATCGTCTTTACCATCAACAAACGAGGGGAGTTTAGGTGCCTTAGCCCGATCCTCTCTGTCACCCCTTTCTGCAGTACGACCATCACCATTCATTGCTGCTATTCTAGCAAGTTCTAACTCATGTTCTCTCTTGGCAACCTCGGCAGCTTCCTTCTGTCTCAAGAGCTCAGCTTCCTGTTGTAACTTCCTAATTTCTCTTTCCCGGCGTCTCGCTTCCCTTTCTTCATCCTGTCGTCTGCGTCTCTCTTCTCTATCTTCTTCTTCGCGTCTCTGTCTTTCTTCTTTCGCTTCTTGAAGCTGCATTCGTTTCTCTTCACGTTCTTCCTCTCTACATTTCTCTTCGCGTTCTTTTTCTTCTTGTTCACGCACAAATTCAAGCAGCTTTTCTCCTTCCAAACCAAACTTTTCGCCAAGCTGAATAAATTTTTCCACTTCACAGCACTAAAGTTCCACGGCTCTTTCAATCGCTACAACTTTTTTCCACAGCAAAAACACAATATAGTCTCTCGTACAGTTCTCCTTACTTTAGCTGTAACTCCTTCTTGAATTGTCCTTTCCTGGTTTCTGTAGTCAGCAAACAAATGAATTCCTCTCGGACAGG
The DNA here is from genome assembly GCF_036669935.1 of Montipora foliosa. Lineage (NCBI taxonomy): Eukaryota > Metazoa > Cnidaria > Anthozoa > Scleractinia > Acroporidae > Montipora > Montipora foliosa. The sequence continues at coordinate 29,696,668 of NC_090873.1, forward strand.
CCCCCAATGTTACGAGTTCGAACGTTTTGAGGAAAGGTAGCTTGCAAACTAAACTGAACGCAGGGTTGTCGGAACAACAACAAGGAGATTTATTCCAAAAATGAACGTAGTTTCCACGAAGTAAAACTCTAAATAACTCGTACTCGACAAACTTACACGGCCTCCGCCAACTTGAATGCACACAGCTTCTGTCACACTTGACTAAACACGGCCAACGCCAACTCTCTTCGCTTGTGAAAAACTAGTTAGAAAAACACTCCTCTTGGACTCGTCTACTTATATACTCTGACAATAAACTTCTAGAACTTTCCAAATTAGTAATGAATCTAATAATAGAAGATTACAAAACACACCGATTTAGAAACGCTTACGTACAAACCTAAATATAAACAAACTACGAACTCTCGCGAAGCTTCTAGACAGTAACGCTAGTCACGCAACGCTATTTTTCGTAACACGCACATACGCGTATACTTATACGCACATACGCGTAAATTTATACGCAAATACGCGTATACTTATACCCACATAGGCGTAAATTTATACGCACATACGCGTATACTTATACCCACATACGCGTATACTTATACGCACATACGCGTATACTTATAAGCACATACGCGTATACTTATACGCACATACGCGTATACTTATACGCACATACGCGTAAATTTATACGCACATACGCGTAAATTTATACGCACATACGCGTATACTTATACGCACATACGCGTAAATTTATACGCAAATACGCGTATACTTATACCCACATACGCGTAAATTTATACGCACATACGCGTATACTTATACCCACATACGCGTATACTTATACGCACATACGCGTATACTTATACGCACATACGCGTATACTTATACCCACATACGCGTATACTTATACGCACATACGCGTAAATTTATACGCACATACGCGTATACTTATACGCACATACGCGTAAATTTATACGCACATACGCGTATACTTATACCCACATACGCGTATACTTATACGCACATACGCGTAAATTTATACGCACATACGCGTAAATTTATACGCACATACGCGTAAATTTATACCCACATTCGCGTATACTTATACCCACATACGCGTATACTTATACGCACATACGCGTATACTTATACGCACATACGCGTAAATTTATACGCACATACGCGTATACTTATACCCACATACGCGTAAATTTATACGCACATACGCGTATACTTATACAAACATACGCGTATACTTATACGCACATACGCGTATACTTATACGCACATACGCGTAAATTTATACGCACATACGCGTAAATTTATACGCACATACGCGTATACTTATACCCACATACGCGTATACTTATACGCACATACGCGTATACTTATACGCACATACGCGTAAATTTATACGCACATACGCGTAAATTTATACGCACATACGCGTATACTTATACGCACATACGCGTAAATTTATACGCACATACGCGTATACTTATACCCACATACGCGTAAATTTATACGCACATACGCGTATACTTATACCTACATACGCGTATACTTATACGCACATACGCGTAAATTTATACGCACATACGCGTATACTTATACCCACATACGCGTATACTTATACGCACATACGCATAAATTTATACGCACATACGCGTAAATTTATACGCACATACGCGTAAATTTATACCCACATACGCGTATACTTATACGCACATACGCGTATACTTATACGCACATACGCGTAAATTTATACGCACATACGCGTAAATTTATACGCACATACGCGTATACTTATACCCACATACGCGTATACTTATACGCACATACGCGTATACTTATACGCACATACGCGTAAATTTATACGCACATACGCGTAAATTTATACGCACATACGCGTATACTTATACCCACATACGCGTATACTGATACGCACATACGCGTATACTTATACGCACATACGCGTATACTTATACGCACATACGCGTAAATTTATACGCACATACGCGTAAATTTATACGCACATACGCGTATACTTATACGGACATACGCGTATAATTATACGCACATACGCGTATACTTATACGCACATACGCGTATATTTATACGCACATACGCGTATATTTATACGCACATACGCGTATACTTATACGCACATACGCGTATACTTATACGCACATACGCGTATACTTATACGCACAAACGCGTAAATTTATACGCACATACGCGTAAATTTTTACGCACATACGAGTTTACTTATACGCACATACCCGTAAATTTATACGCACATACGCGCAAATTTATACGCACATACGCGTATACTTATACGCACATACGCGTATACTTATACGCACATACGCGTAAATTTATACGCACGTACGCGTATACTTATACGCACATACGCGTAAATTTATACGCACGTACGCGTATACTTATACGCACATACGCGTAAATTTATACGCACATATGCGTATACTTATACGCCCATACGCGTGAATTTATATGCACATACGCGTATACTTATACGCACCTACGCGTATATTTATACGCACATACCCGTATACTTATACGCACATACGCGTATATTTATACGCACATACGCGTATACTTATACGCACATACGCGTATACTTATACGCACATACGCGTAAATTTATACGCACATACGGGTATACTTATACGCACATACGCGTAAATTTATACGCACATACGCGTAAATTTATACGCACATACGCGTATACTTATACGCATATACGCGTATATTTATACGGACATACGCGTATAATTATACGCACATACGCGTATATTTATACGCACATACGCGTATACTTATACGCACATACGCGTATACTTATACGGACATACGTAAATTTATACGCACATACGCGTATACTTATACGCACATACGCGTAAATTTATACGCACATACGCGTATACTTATACGCACATACGCGTATATTTATACGCACATACGCGTATACTTATACGCACATACGCGTATATTTATACGCACATACGCGTATATTTATACGCACATACACGTATACTTATACGCACATACGCGTATACTTATACGCACAAACGCGTAAATACGCACATACGCGTAAATTTATACGCACATACGCGTATACTTATACGCACATACGCGTAAATTTATACGCACATATGCGTATACTTATACGCACATACGCGTAAATTTAGACGCGTATTATGCGCGTTTTTTGGTTAACGTATATCTGAGGGGTACTGTATGTGGCCCGGGTTTGATTTCCAGATCCTGCGTCATATGTGGGTTGAGTTGTTGGGTTCTCTGCTTTGCTCCGAGAGGTTTTTCTGGGGGTACTCCGGTTTTCCCCTTTCAGCAAAAACCAACCCCCCCCCCCCCCCCCTTCCACCACCACCACCATCATTATCATCATCATTATTATCTGGGTGGCAGGATATCTACCCATGAAAGCAATGATGCAGCTGGAAAAACAACTAAGTACCGTTGTAACAGCTAACTAGAGAATTACCCCAATATTACTGGTATTTTTCTCTAAGTTGAGAATTGCCATTCCTTAGCAGTATATTGCTATCGCCTCTTTCTTTCAGATTTGACTTGACTTGATTGGCCGCACCCTTAACTAGTATTTTATGAATAAATCAATTCTTGTCATCACTGTCATCATCATCATCATCACCACACCTGCTGTGTGAGTTGCGACAAACATTTCAGTATTCAGGGGCCATGGAGAGAGGGGCTGAGGGGGGGGGGGGGGGGGAAGTGTTGTTTTTGGCTTGATCAAAGACTTAATAATTTACATTATATTATTCATACATACAGCAAAGTCCCCACCCTCCCCCACTTTCAAACATACTCTGGGGCCCTGGTATTGACTCATGGATAAGTTAACTTAACGTTAACCCAGAAATTAACTTTAAACAAAACCACTCAACTAGGCTTTGTTCCGAAAAAATGTCTAATTGAGCAAACATAATAATTTATTATTTACGTTACGAGCAACAGAGATCAACTTTGAAAAACTGTTAGGCTGAACAGTTTTCAAAAACCCTAATTTTTGTGTCCATTCTGATTCATTTTAATTGTTAATCTACTCCCATTTTGTCTATCCCTATATACTTCCTTTTGTATTTACTTTTTCATTCAACCCTTCGTTCAATTTTTTTAGTGGGGTATATTTTTTAACGTTTTGCTTGATTTCGTTGGCAGTTTCCATTGATTGAATGAAATCGGATAAATTTTGTCACACAGCCCCAAAGGGCTATTTACAAAGAGATTTTAAATTCTGCTCTTCTGGGCCAAGTTGTTTGAGACTTACCGGTAATTACCGCTTATACGCCTTAAATATCACAGCAATGTGTAGGCTAATTAGCCAAAACAATCCAAAATTATATATTGGCTTATGGACCTTAAAACCCTGACATCTGTTTGCTTGCCAAAAAAAAATAATGTTGTTGGTGCAATTGCTGAATGTTTTCTGATAATGCTTAAAAAGTTGGATTCTTTTAGAGTATTCAAGACCAACATAACGAAATGGCAAAAAATCAAGTTTCAAAATTAGTAAAATTTGTAACACTATCAGGCCAAATTGCATCAAGTTGGCATTATAGGCAAAAATACTGTATTTTACAGATAGCTTACCTGATAGAAAGAACTTCTAATGTTGGAATATGACCCACAATTCTTGGAAGAAATGTCTGGTGAGGCATCAATATTTAATATTTTCAAGTCAACATTGATAATAACCAAAGAGCAATTATTTGGCAAAAGAGAATGCAGGCTTATGGATCTTCCCTAACTGGTTCTTCACATTTCAAAACAACTACTAGTTTCCAAAGGATTCTCACCAGCTGGACTCCAAGTTCCTCGTTACAAGTCCACACTTTCCCTTGAGAATTTCAATTTTGCCCTGATTGCTCAAGTGTGTCCAATGGGACACTGTTGGGAACAGCCTAATTTAAACCAACAAGTTCATCACGTCAACCTGACACTTACGCTTTAGGCTCTACATTCTTTCTAACACTCTGTAACTCACTCAAATATGTATTTCTTGTCACTTAATCATATTTAATTATGCAAGTTTCGCCTAGTTGTTATATAAGTCCTAACGGTTTTTCAAATATTTTGTACTGACGATGATGTTTGTAACATCGAAACATGTCTTCGAAATTAAAAAATGTCATAACTTTCTTAAAGATAACAATTTGCTTTCTGCTGTCTCGACCTTTTGGTTCCAAATAATGAATAGCTTTGTGACGCTTTAATATTCAGTGTAATAATAATTTATCGGTATATATTGCAAATTATATTTCTGGCCTTTGTATTGTATCTATAGATTTTTTATTATAATTAATTTTGTAAAACATTATTATTACTGACCCCTCTTGTAACAGTTAATATTACAAGAGTGCCAATCTCAAAGCACTGGGCTGAACAATGAATTGTAATAATTTTAACCTAGAGCTATCAAAAGAGTGACTTTTATAAACATGATAATAACACTAATAACAATGATATAACTTAACAATAAATTATTAATAATATTATTATTATTATTGTTATTATTATTATTATTATTATCATTTCTTGAATTAACCACCTATACAATTTTGTCCCATTCCTATAAAATAAATTTCAAATAATTATACTAAATATGTCCATAATCTAGGATACAAGAAAGATCATCACTATATAGTAGGCCTAGTTGTCTCCCCCACACATCCCACTTGTTGAAAGATGTTCAAAAATTCAGTTGGAAATTAAGGTTAAAAGACAGCGTAGGTATCAATAATAGCCATTATTAACTTCAACATCATACAACTTAATACAAATCAAAACCAAGTGTGAAAGAAAATAAAATTCAGTTCCCATTCAATATTGCCAAACTTTGACTTTCAAAAAAGGAATTGGGGGGGGGGGGGGAGACTTAAACTACCAAAATTTGTTAGCTAAATAATAAAGACACCTCATGTCAACAGTCCAGATAAAAGTTTTCTAATAACGGATTACAAAACATGCCTTGGATCAATGCCATTACTTACCAGAGCGTTTAATGAAACATCAAATTCTTTAAGTCGCCTCAGATACACAATGGACCAAGGAATGTCTTGAAGCTGATTTCCGCACAGAATTACTCTCTGTACATTGGAGAAGAGGTATAGTCGTGTTGGAATTGACTGTATACTTGGTTTTCCTTGCAGATTAAAATTTAAAAAAATTGCTTTTATAACAATGAAACCTCAGATGATGATGAACAATAATTTGGTCCGCCATTACTAACTTTATCTTGAGAGAGCTAAATCAAGGACAAAATGATGTCAAAGACTTAGTTTAAGAAACAATGCATGTGTATGTTGCAGGTCAAATTGTACCTACAGGTTTTTTTTAACCTATGTCAATTTCTTTTAACCTACCTGTAGGTCAATTTGTTTCAACCTAGGTAATTATGAACTGTCTAAAAAAGGTTTTCCCTTTTTTGGGGGATGTAATAAAAAAAATAGGGCCTGAATTTTTAGGGGGGATGAAAAAGAAAGTAATGAAAAAAGAGAGATTGCTCAAATTCCTCCCCTACAGTTTCCTTTCCAAGTCTATTCATATTACACTTACCGTCTCTCCCTTTTCTTCCCTAGCTTCTTCTTTACTATCTCTCCCTCAGATTGTTACCTAGTAGACGGACTGTGTCTCTTACCTTGATTTTCCACAGCATTCCATGCCACCCCTAGGATTCGAACCCTTGCACCATTGGACGTCCGAGATTACATCTCCTCTGAACTAACCGCTACGCCATCAAATCAGGAACTGAACTCATTGGATGTTTTTCTACCAATGAGTTTGAGCTACATGTATTTCCAAGCCTTCACGGCAACCACCATTTCGCCCATGTGTAAATGACACAAAGTGAAATTTCAGCTCACCCACAGTTACATGGCTGCCAAATGGAATTTTATGAAAAAGTTAAAGGGTGGCTAAATTTATCTGAAGAAGACCGAAAATGGCACAAAAATGGCACGAAAATGCTCCCAGTCTCCAGTGCAACAAAAGCAAAAAATGTTTGTAAGAAGTGGGCTCTTGATTCTGAAGGACAACTCAACGGTGACAACAAATACTGTACAAAGTTTATCTATGTCGCTAATGTATGCAAAATACACCAGGAACAAGGCATCATTACTAGTGACTGTCATAATAACAAATTGATTTTCTTTCTCATGTGCAAATAGATCTGATTGCTTTTCGTAACATGACCTGTAACTGTTCTAAGGGGCATTACATTGTAATTGGTTCTGATCCCTTCATGTTGAAAATCATTACTCAAAGTATTTGTGACTATTTTCTCTCAGATATAAGAAATCATCTGACCTTGCTAGAACACTAGGACATCTATTCTGGGTGGTGTGATTTCAGTCAAAGTTTTAATTTGACAAAGGAAAATAATTTGTGAGTAAAGTGATGACAGACTTTCCCCCCAAACGCAACATTTGCACTGTGCACAAAGGATGGTGACATGGGCAAATAGAACAATGAAAGATAACCTTTGCAGTTTAATAGTTATTAAAGAAAAGAACTTGTCACCAAAGTATAGGTGTCATTATCTTCGAGAAACTGCTTTTAAAAAACATTACCACCGTAACTAGAGAACCATTGCCAAAATGCTGTATGAAGTGGTTTTCGAAATCTCTCAGAAAAAAGAAATCAAAAGGCCACAAAATTAATGAGTGGACAAGTCACAGCTACACCAATACAGAGCAGTAAAATGGTCAATAATTTGGAAAAGTGGATGACCCAGACATTGAAGGGCAATCATGTCTGAAACTTGCAGACTGCAGACTAACCCTAAATCACAGAAAGCTAGCTACAGTGTAACCGTTTTAAAATGGGTGCTTAGACTTAAATACTGTTTATCTGCACTATTTGAAATGGGTGCTTAGAGTCTTAAATACTGCTTATTAGCGCTATTTGTTACAGACAGTATGCCTTTTACCCCAACCTTAACGCTAACCATTTAAAATCTGAGTGAGTGCCTAGACTTAATAACCATTAGGGTTTTATGAAATAACTCATCAAAAATTTAAGCTACACCTAGTTCATCCACTCACCTCTAGCACCAATTTACTTGCAAATATACATATACATATACATATACATATACATATATGTATACAATAACTGTTGGAGTTTCATTTATCTTTACACGTACTTCTTGAAATTTCAACCAATGTTGAAAACATTTTAACCTAGGTTTAAAAGAACTATTGACCCGGTTTGGCAACGAATTAGCCTAAGAAATAAAATGACCTGCAACATGTACACAGCTGATACAGGGGAGTTTCAGGCTTTAATTCAGACTTGTGTTTGGCATATATAATGAGCTGTCTTTATACCCTGAAATGTTAAGCTAGTGAGTAAATGAAATCCCTTAAAGTTTTTTTAACCAGATCAAACTCTCTTGAGGTCCAATCAGTCAGTGGATAAAAATCAAACCTCAAAATTTGCCAGTCAGGTGTTACACAAACACACTTTTAAAATCTGAAGAAAAGAGGGAAGTGATTTTTTGATCATCGTAGCACTTTAAATTAGCACTGAAAGTAAATAGCTCAAAGCCAAAAAATAGAATAAAGCCAAAAAAGCATTGACACTTTTTGAGCTCACCGTTCATTTTGCAGGGATGGAGTCAGGAACAGACCATATTCATAAATGGTAACCAATAAATTTTAAAAAAGAAATCTAGAGCTACCTTTCTTTTGTATTTTGTCCATGGAAATGAGGCTGGTTGGTCTTCAGAAAGACAAAGGAATAATAATTATAATTTTATTGGCCGCCATTTATGAATATGGTCTGTACAAATTTGTTTAGGATTCAGCGTACTGTATACCACTTACATGTAAAGTTAAAGTCAAGTTACTTGGTAAAATTGTACCTTCAAGGATAAATTCAACAACTTGCTGGATATTCTTATAAGTCTGCAATATTTTGTCAACATCTTCCACACATGAGTGGTTGATATCAGATAGGTCAATCTAAAATAAGATTACACTCAATGGTGTCAAGTGGCACTGAAGTGACATTGTGCAGCATTTCATGCTTGCTTTAATTATTTGTTATTGCTGACACTGGTTCAAGGCCCTGTTCCTTCACTGACTTTGCTCCAGAATCTCACTCCTCCCAAGAGTATAAATGATACCAGAAACACAAACATCCCGTCCAATGGAAACTACATTGTAACAATACTGTCAATTATTGCTAAATGCTACTGGACTCTGGGTATTAGCCATGTGAGCCCCGGCAGCTCCTGTGCGACTTTCTTTTGTCTCATTAAACACAGTATTACATGTAGTACATACCAGAGCTCGAAATGAACGAAAAAATCAGTCGCAATTTTGCGACAAGATACGTATAAAGTTAGTCACAATTTTGCAACTTTTAGTCGCAAAATCGTCGTGCTGCATTGTGTTGTCAGCAGTTCAGCAAAACAAAATATGAGCCCATACTACTGTGTAAAGAAACCACTGAAAATTGCGAATGATCGAAGGTGTTTTGCATGCAACATTGCAGCCAAATAGACCTATTTCGATATATTAAAATTCAGTCCTAAACAAAAGGTATCATCTCGACGCTCTGGGGAATAAATAGAAGGTTTTGTTTGAGTTTATTCCCCAGGGCCTCGAGATGATACCTTTTGTTTAGGACTGAAATTTTTAATACATGTATATCGAAATTGGTCTATTACGATACAATAGACCAATTCGGCTAACTGAATGTTGTACCCAATCCAGATCCTTTGGGAATAAAAGGTTTTGTTCCAAATATTTCCATATGAATGCTACATTATCATGCAAATGCAATACACAAAGAATCTTAACCCCGAGAGATTTGAATTGGGTTACAACATTGTGTTAGCCGAATTGGTCTATTACACTCCTGTAACATTCAGATTGAAAGAAAATTTACGGCGAGAAACAAAATAATTTTGTAATTTCTTTCTTTATTTTAGCAAAAGTAGCAGCAAAGTGGCAACTGCTAGCCCTTTTGCTTTGAAAGAGCGAAGGTGAAAACAAGTCGCAAATTTGCAACTTTTCCAGACATTTTAGTTGCAATGGGAAAAAATTCAGTTGCAAATGCAACTGCATTGGTCGCAATTTCGAGCCCTGCAGTGATAAATCTATACACGCACCTGCTACAGTCTTTTTGTGGCGGCTTTCCTTCCACAACAATGCGAAAATTTAGCTTTCTAATAATAATTATCATTTAAGC
>NC_090873.1:29711918-29726918 GCF_036669935.1 Montipora foliosa
GACCTCTTTTTTTTTTATCCCAACTAATGTCGATCGAGATACATAATTACTGTTCCTTTGTGTTCGAAATGTCTTTAGGGCAGCAAAAAAGTGTTTTTCTCAACCTGAAACCTTATAAAACAAGCTTAAAATTGCTGAGAAAAAAATCGCACAATTTACATTATTTATCGCATAATTGGCCTCTCTAATCGCACAATCTGCCCCGAAAAAATCGCATAATTTGCATTTTTTAATCGCACCCTATCAGAAGGCCTGACTTTACCATATTATCCTTATCATAAAGCGATGTGGAAATGGACAGTAATGAGTAGAATATCCCGGTATCATCATTAGAATCACAGAATTTTAAGAAAATGATGAAACCTTTGAGTTTATAATTTTTTCCATTGTCTGGGTGCCTTTTTTATTACTATGAAGAGACTCGAGAGGTTTCATTGTTTTCTTAAAATACTGTGCTTTCAATGATGATGTAGGGATATTCTAGTCATTGCTGTCCATTTCCGCATTGCTTTATGATAAGGATAATATGGTTAAGTGTAAGTGTAGCTTCTATTCCGATTCACTGTCTCTTTATTGTAATAAAAAAGGCACCCAGAAAGTGAAAAACAATAATGTTATAAACTCAGAGGTTTTGTCGTTTTCTTAAAATTCTGTGATTTTAATTTCTTTTGATGATGCAGGGATATTCTAGACATGTTCATTTTATTTTGCATTTTTTCTTGTTCGCATTGTGTTTATTTGCATGTGGCTTTTTTGCAGATCTTGGTATGGATGAAGATGACGATGAACCGGTTCCCCTACCAAATGTTAATGCTGCAATTCTCAAGAAGGTACTGTCAGTACATGAAATACATGTAATAATAATGCCTCTTTTGGCCTTAAGTCTGTTCAAATCCCATCCTTTTTGAATTTGGGTCCCTTGGGTCACTTTCTCGTCTCCTCCAAGAACGAAAAAACTTGAAACAGTAGGACTTGTCTCACCACACTTCTCACTGAACACTGTAAGATTTTGCAAAGAGTAGAGCACAGAGGTGCTGCTATTGAAAGAATACTGAAATAATTATTCATTGGGCTAAGGGCTTTAGCAAATCACCAAGTGCTAAGACTGTTTTGTCAAGTATACGTACATGTATGCCTGTAAACTGTTGCTTGCCTTGACTGGGGCTTCATTAAGGTTTTGCACAGGAGGCCATCAGTGTTTTGCACATGTAGCTGTGTATTTGTCATTTTTTGGCAAGGGAAGAAAAGTATAGTGGATATTGAAACAGCCAGGCAAAAAGTCATGCCAACAACTGGTCAATTTTCCCAGTGCCTCACTCTCTATGAACTTCTTCATAAAGTTGCAGAAAGTACTTTTTCTCTTGGTTAGGTTTTGCATTTCTACACAGCTCACACTAATCTTACAAGTGTTTACAACACTGGATGTGTACACAAATCTGCCCTATCAGGTGGCAGGATTTGTCTTGAGCTGTTTTGAATTCAACTTCACCACACAGCTGATTGGTTGCATCCTCAGGAATTTAAAGAAAATGCATTTTTTCAAATAATCCCCTATGTAACTATACTAAAACAATATTATTGACCTCAGGTTCAGTGAATATTGGTGAATAAAAACCTTGACTTACAGTGTACCGATATTCACCTCACCTTTGGCGAAATTGTTAAATAGCTACCTTGTGTTATTGCTGTGCTTGACCAACATACGGTATAATTATTATGTGATCAATATTGTGATACTGCATACAGAGTCCCATGATGTACAGTTGTATAATATCATTTCATAATTTTGTAGGTAATTCAGTGGGCTGAAAAACATAAAGATGATCCTCCACCTCCAGATGACGATGAAAACAAGGAAAAGAGAACAGACGATATCGATCCATGGGATCAAGAGTTTCTCAAAGTTGACCAAGGCACTCTTTTTGAACTTATTCTCGTGAGTATAGACCCAACAATGTACAAAATGTAGCTGGAGATTCATCATCTGAAGCCAGTTAATCCATTGACACCTGAACCCACCCTTGAGAGTAAAGGAACTTCCGACGTTAAATAACGTGTACCTTTACCTTTACCTTGTCCACCCTCACTGACATGTAAAATAGTCTGGCATTAGACAGAATAAACTCTATAAAGTTCCACTCCCACTCCTAGGCCGAGCCAGTGGGTTAACAAACCGTCCCCTATCTTTGAAACAAGAAGGGGACAAAAAAATTAATTATTTAATTTTCTTCATAATTCCATAATTATTAACCAAGAGTAAGGTCTTCATGGTAAAATCTCAAAGTAATACTGTAAGTTGTGTATTAGTGCTTGAAATTAAAGAAAAAGCCCAGGTTGTCCCTCTTTTAAAAGCCAGGCATGTTAACATCACACTACTTTTGGACATTGACAATTATAGAAAACCAACTAGTGAGTTGGGTGCTGCTTAGCATTCTTTTTCTATTTTTGGCTGGGTTGTCAGTTGTTTTTCTTCAGGCAACCAAACTTTTCTTTTTACCAAAAACTAGTCACCTGGTAAAATTTCTGGTCGTCTGGGAGGACCGGACGACCGCTAATTTCAAGCACTGGTTCACATGTACTATATGGCCTGATTCAAGTGGAAGTGATCACTTTACATCTCGTAATGCAAGCACTTAAAATCAGTTCATTCATTATTTGAAACCCCACTGTTAAAGGGAATCTCCACTAAAGCAACAAAATACAAATAGCTTTAAACCACAGAAAATAATGATTACAATTGAAGTTGCTCAAACTTTTTCCAATGAAAGCATTCTGCACGCTTGTTTTGGCTTTCAAATTTCCCCGGCGCCACCATCTTGAATAATAGTTATTGTGATGTGTCATGTTTGCCCTTTTGTTCCGGAACAAACTCTCTTTGTGTCAGAACAATAGGGCAACAACAACATGTCACAATTATAATATTATTCTAGATGGCGGTGCTTGGTAGATTTGAAAGCCAAAACAAGCATTTTTGAAATTCATTTTTTTCGGATACAAACACTTTCATTGGAAAAAGTTTAAACAATTTTAATTGTCAACATTTGTTGGTTCACATTAGACCACTAAGTCTGACTTAGTAATCTCTTTAAGTCGACTTAGTAAAAATGACAGGTGTGAACCGCTGTCTTAGTGTCAGCAAACTCAAATGACCTAAGCAGTTCTTAAGTCTGTTTCAAAGATGACTTAAGGCTGACTTAAGAAACCTGATAGCAAAAAAAAATCAAAATCGTGGCTTTTATCGGATAGAATTTGGCAAAGCTTGTCAAATGTTTCACGTTCCATTCGAAAGTTTGGTTTCCAAAGAACATTCAGCCAAGGTGATGCTAGCATTACATCAAACCAGTTCTGCGGTCTTGGCCAGGCCCACGCTCTTCTTCTTATGTGCCGAAAATTACCTCGCCTTTGGTGAACGCTCAAAAGTAGGGCGGTCAGAAAAAGCAGGCTTTCACTCTCTTGGACAAAATCTTCCATCATTCTTTCACGAAGGAACATAAGATTTTGTAAGGTTATTTGGCTGATCAACCTTTGTAAATTTAATAAACAAACAACAGTCGCAATTACAGCGATTTTACGGCTTCTCAGTCTCATTTTGATCTCAACTTCTTCGCTAAATGGATGGTGACTACCTCACCACATTTATGATGTTAGTTACCTTATCTGTTATTTTTGTTGTTAATGATGACAGCTTTGCACGGAAAGAATTTGTCTTCTAGATATGTCTGAACACTTAAGCGGACTTAGGGTAACTTGGCTTGACTTAGGCTAAGACAGACTTAGTGCCTAGTGTGAACCCAATAATAATTATTATGTTCTGCAGTTTGAAGTTATTTTAGTTGAGGTTCCCTTTCAAACCCCACAAGGTAAATTTTGTCGAAATTCTCAAGAATCATCGGCCAAACAAAAGTCATTGAATACAGGTAAGTGCCAAATTGGCATTTAAATTACCTTGTTTGTTTTGTGTTTAATTTGCATACACTGTATTGGTAATTGGCCTGTGAGACATTATGGGAGAGTAATTCCCCAGCAGTAATGTTTTTGCCTGGAGCCCTTCAATTCTTAGAGCGCTCATTGTACAATAGTTTGACTATCGAATTGTGAGCACATTCAAGTGAAATAATTTTGATATGGTTGGTGATTGTACACAGTTATATGGCTCTGAGTGCAAAAATGGTGTACATTGTACATGTACTTTTAGGTCCATTGTAGACGAGTTGACTGTATGGGGAAAGAAGGGGCTATGAGGTTCCTTAGAGTTGAAGTAATACTAGTATCTATAATGCATGCACGGTAGTCCCCTCATAGCTTTAGTGAAGATGTCAATTGAAGGCTTGTTTGCCGTGAAACTTTCGTATAACAGACGATATTACATGTATTTTACTTGCTGTTTTGGTGACAGGATTGTGAAGTAATTAAAAGAAACTTACTTTGACAGAGTAATAATTTTTCTTTGTTGTGGTTACATTGTTTTTTAGCATTTTTAAAGTGAAAACAATGTCACTTGCATTTTTAGGCTGCTAACTACCTTGATATCAAAGGACTTCTGGATGTCACTTGTAAAACTGTGGCTAACATGATCAAAGGTATTGACCTGCTAAAAAACTATAATCATATACAAAGTGGACTTGTGTACAGTCCCTTGGGCTTATGTACAGTGCAGTGCATTGCAGTACAGTACACAAGGAGGACATGTCCCACAATACGGTCTGTGGTCCAGAGTTACATGTTGGTGCTGTTTCACAACTATTTGAAAATATCTGCAAATTTTCCCTGTGATTTTAGGTGGACAAGTCGCCTTGCTGGATTTAAAGATTAGAACTTTATGTAACTTTGTAAAAAAAAATTTGGACATTTTTCAGCATTATTGCAAAACAAAAACAAATGGCAATTTATTGAATTTCGCAAAACTGACCATGGCATTGCAAACTCTGCGGTAAAGGAAAATTTCCTCTACAATAAGTTCAAGGAGGCAGAGCTTTGACTTTTTGTTCCTAGTAATACAGAGATGTACAGTACCGCTCAAAAGTAAGTTACCACCCTCTCGTCTTGCAAGACGGTTTGAAAAACTGTAAGTGTTTGCATAAACGAAAACTTTCCAAAAATTAACCTGTTTACAAAGACACTCACGCTCCCAAACGTAACACTTGACACTAAAGTTTTAGGTCAAAATGCGGTTGGCAGGGGTGTATTATTGTCTTTGCGTGTAAACGTTTGCCCGTGGAATCTGTATACACTGTCTCTCGAGGCAAGACTCTCATCTCGCGAGAAATGAGACGAGACTGGTAAGTTATTTTTGAGCGTTACTGTAGCGAAAATTTTGTTAAGACGTAATGTGCACATAACAGGCGGGTACTTAATTTGGGCCAAAGGTACAGCTAGTTACATGTAGGTCTGCAGCGCGTCCCTTCTAGGGGGTCAGCAGGATAATTTTGAAATTTAGACTCTCGTAAATTCATTTTCCTTGATTTTAGGAGGCACGTGTACAGTGTAAATTCAAAGCCAAACGTTATGTTCTCGTCTGACAAATTATTGTTGCCTTTTACATCTCGGTGCGTCGTGCCGATTCTGTCGTAGTAATAGCACTTTCTTCTAATTTTCACTCAGTCTGCCAGAGTTTTATGAAGTATAAGGAAAGGTTACGTTTATACAAACGTTGGCCGTGTAGCACTTTATATTTTAAACAGAATTGAACCCACGACCTTCGGGTTCCACGTTTGTATAAACGTAACCTTTCCTTGTACTTGAACAGGTTCATTGCCATGACTTTAACATCTTCAGTTTCCACGGCCTGCTCCCGTTTGACCTTGTAGCTCAGTCGGTAGAGCGGTGGAGATCTAACCCGAAGGTCGTGGGTTCAATTTCCACCCTGGTCAGAGTTTTTCTCTGTCCTTGTGTGGGCCCATTTCCATCAGTAGGGCTAACGCTCACATGGTTCATATGGGATAGAAATATAGCACTTCACATTACACTCCATTCAGTTAATTCTGTTTAAAATATAAATTGCTACACGGCCAACGTTTGTATAAACGTAACCTTTCCTTGTACTTGAACATGTTCATTGCGGTGACTTTAACATCTTCAGTTCCCACAGCCTGCTCCCGTCTGACCTTGTAGCTCAGTCGGTAGAGCAGTGGAGATCTAACCCGAAGGTCGTGGGTTCAATTCCCACCCTGGCCAGAGTTTTTCTCTGTCCTTGTGTGGGCCCCTTTCCATCAGTAGGGCTAATGCTCACATGGTTCATATGGGATAGAAATCTAGCACTTCACATTACACTCTATTCAGTTAATTCTTTTATGAAGTATCTTTGGCAAATTTGAAGAATTGCTTTTTATCGAGCACTGCAGAATTTTCTTTCCTCCTTTTTCCAGCCGACATTCCAGCTTATGCACATGTATGTTGCCTGACATGGTTGGAGATACCCAACTGGGTTTAGATTATTTCATATACATGAAGTAAAAATACAGCTGAACAGTGGGCTTTTTACCAAACGCATTCATTGAATCATTCTTTGACAGGGAGTGTTTACGATCAATATTGAAGTCCAAACAGCCAGAAAATTAAGTAATGTTTCACTGAAGACATTTACGGAAAAAACCGAAGCAATTTAAAGATTGTATGTTCCTTTTTCAGCCAGGAAAATCACCCTGCCAGCCGGGTATTTTCCTCGGCTCCCTGCTATTATCTGCAACCCTGTAATATGCCTACTTAAGTAAAATTAATAATTTAAATTTATGTTATCTCAGCCTAGTCTAAAGACCCAGCTACCACAAGTCTCTGTACCTGAATTATAAAGTGATTCTGAGTACACTGTATGTGGAAGTCACTATTAAAAAAATTAATTGATAAGTGTCACCCATCCAATTATCATAACATTTTTACTGTGTACACACTTGTGTAGACCTGGTAAACTAAAATAATGCTTGTTGCTTGTAACAAGTATGTGTCTTGTCTTTAATTTCAAACAGGGAAAACGCCAGAGGAGATCAGGAAGACTTTTAACATCAAGAATGATTTCACTCCTGAGGAGGAAGAACAGGTATTGTCCATTTTGATAACTTAAATGTTTGATAACTTAAATGCTGGATGCCTACATGTAAGAATATGCATGAGACTTCATTGTTAGCCAAGTACAATATTTACAAATGCCTTTTAGTAATAAACAAATACAGAAATCTACTACAATGCAGCTACTTTTCGAATTACCACTACAATCTTTACTTCTCCTGTCGCTCTTGTTTTGACTATATTTAATTCTAAAACACGACTTGACTCTTGACTTCAGCAACGTTAACATGTTTTGATGATTTAATAAGAATCAGTCAAAGTTCTGATGATGCCTTTATGGCTGAAGAAACCCAGTAAACTGTAAGCCCTCAAATCAAAAGGTTGCTGTTACTTGTCAGTGGATAAAAACAAGGAAACATTAAGAGAAGGGAATACTGAAAAATCCATGTGGTTAAAACACTACTGTTTAATACTGGTAAAGGAACTTCATGTGGAATCCTGAAACAAACTCCATAAATTACCGTAATGAAAAATGATGCAAACTGGTACCGGTAATTTAGTTGCTCGGAACCCACTGTTGCCCACTAGCATTGTTGTTTCTCCTTGGTACAATGTATGTGAAAGCCATTCATTTTTAGTAGTAGCATCGGTAAATTAGAGTTATTTTGTAGGTTGAATTTGCTGTTTTTTTCAGTTAAAAGTCTTGCTGGTGTAAACATTTTCTTATTTCTTTTGCTGACAGGTTCGGAAAGAAAATGAATGGTGTGAAGAAAAATAGTTTCTCAAAATACAGCTTTGTATCTTCCTGTAAATGTTTAGAAGACTACAACTTATTTGTAACTCACAAAAAATAAACTTTTGTCCATACTTTTTTCTCACAAAACTTTCTGTCAGGACTTTGGGTTGTTCTGTTATGCAACTCCACTGTGTGCTTGTTTGACATTATTTTTTCAAAACATAATCTTGCAAACTATTTCACTGCATGATATTTTTTAGTATGTGTTTACAGTTTGTTTCTTAAAGCTGTAGAACTTCTCACACACTTACTGTAAGAACTGGCTTAAAAATGGATTGTCCTGTAACTGAATTTTATCTCACATGTAATTTATAATAAAAGAGAGATTAGGACTGCAAAACGCATTAGTGTTCAAGTGCAAGTTTTTGAGAACTTTAGGTTGTGGGCTAAAATGTGTGGAGCCTTGGGGGGTGGGTCTTGAGACTGCACTGAAGCCTTGGGAACAATTTCCTGCAAAGGATGTTTGCAGTTACACAAGGTGTCTGAAAGTTTCTTCCTTTTTAAATTGGAACTTGGAGCTTGGAGAATTATCGTAAACACCTGCAGATAAGCAGCGTCCTGAATTTAGCAGGGCAAATTTTGGAAAAATTGGGGAAATCAATTTAAGAAATCCAAAGTCAAGTCTTAAGAAGTCTTCTTCATCCACTGCTCATTGAACGTAAACTCACTATTAACATTGAAACTGAAAATACTTCAAAGTCTCAACCACAATTTTAGCACTTAACGATAATGAATGTCATTTCTACCAACTTTTACAATATGATTGATCTTTTTCTGGTATTTGTTGACAGGAATTTCTTCATTCAACACAGTTTTTTCCAAAGATTTTTGCATTACAACAAGAATGTGAGCAGAATGTTCCTAGCTTAGTAATCAGGCATTAGATCAGACACGAATATGGAAAACGGGACACCAGAAGCAGCCTTTTTCAAATGTTCCTGTAGATAAGCTGCTCCCCTGATTTCTAGCAACTATTTTAGGTTAAGAGGTGCGGCTTATCTGCGAGTGTTTACGGTAAATGTGTTTAAAGGGGACATGCATGTAGTTTTCAAGTGGATGTAGAGGTGGTTAACCCATTGACCCCAACTGACAATAAAATTGTCTGGCATTACACAATAAAATCTAGAAGTGTCACTCTTAGGAGGTCACAGGTTCAACTGCTGTGCTAAAACAGGGCAAGTCTTTAATCAAGGGCCTAGTGAGCTAAACCTTTGTATAAGATTTTAATCATGATACAGTTCATGGTTTGTACTGGAACTGAACTGATCCAGGTGATTTTGGTCAAGTACCTTAACTACTGTGAATTTTCAGCTCTTAATCCATTGACACCTCAAATGCCCCAGGACTCGCCCAGCTGACGAGTAAATCATCTGGCATTAGACAGAGTAAAAGCTGTTAAGTAAGTTAGACATAAAGAGTAAAATATATCAAGTCTCACCGAGGGGTCAATGGGTTCAAATAATGTGAGTCAATGCCATCACAAATAATCCTCAGGACTACAATCACCCTGTCCTCCAAAAATGAAAATAATTAGATGCACGCAGATTTCATTTAACGCCACAAATTATTGTCCCCTTGCTCTTTTCTACAACTTCAACATCACTTGTGTCTCATCTCAGAATACACAATAATTATCAATTATTCGCCGAAAGTGAAGTGATTATTGGTGAATATTCACCGAGACGAAGTTGAGGTATATATTCACCAATAATCAATAAGCCTGAGGCGAATAATTGTTTTAGTATAAATACACAGGTGATTAGTTCAAAAAAGAGAAGAAAAAAAACATTTCAACACGAAATCATCTTCACTTACAGTGGCAAAACGACTACTGGCAGCCATTCTGTCCGTCGAGGTGATTATCGGCTGATAATCCGAGATAGCGAGCCAATGAGAGCGCGCGCGATTTTGTATAATCACCTGTGTATTTATACCAATAATTATTAATGTCACAAAGTGTCCCCCAAATGCTGCTGGTTCGGTAACGATAAACTTTTGCATTTACCCTGGCCTAAAAATGACACTAACCTTTTCCCTAACCTTATCGTTGGGCATGCATCTATTTCTGGACATGAGTGAATCACCCAGACAATTGTACATCTCCTAATTATGTTACGACCTTTATACTGTTGACATTTCCAGACTCTTGAGTTGAGTTAAAAAGAGCCTCCTTTGTCTTGAGGATTCCTGTTGACCCTCCAAGATCAGAATAATGGACATTTTCAAGCTCCATACATAGTTTTTAGGAGTCTAAAATGGTGGATTGTATGTGGAGTGTATCAAGAATGTCCTCTAATCTCAGCCATGCAACGAAAGCATTTACAAATTCAACAAATTAGTTCTTATGAAATTTCTTTCCACATTTTCCTTTGTGGAGCCATTATACAAGTCACAAATTGAAGAAATGATGAAAAGTTTCAGCATCTCATTTGAAAAATCTTGACTCTCTTTAGAACATCAAAACACAATGTATGCATTGTGATATGGGACTTGTGTACTCAGGATAATGTTGGCATATGCATGCTCTTGTTTCCATGAGAAAAAATTAGTACGGCAAAGTTATTGAATGACCTTGAATCAATTTGAATTCTGCTAGTGGTTACATTAACAAAAGTGTTACCATCTAGGACTGCAAGATATTTAATTTTCTCACACTTCAATCAAAACTTGAGGTTAAGTTTGTTACATGTTTTATCCATGTGATGGAATAAACTGAATATTATTGATTTCCTATAATTTTACATACAGTGAAGTTATTTGATTTCAGTCCAAACCTCTAACAGTCAAATTTCTAACAGCCAGTCTATCTGTCTTAATTTCCAGTAAAATATACAATTGAAACAATGTGATTGCCTATGTCACTTTGAACTTTGGTTGAGCAATAATTACTACGAATGTGACCACACCACTTATTCAAAAAACTGCTTAGTCAGCGTGACCAATATTAAGAATTAAGTGTGGTTTCTGTTCTTTCCTGTTCATACGTTTCCGATAAAGAAACAGGATTAAAAGAATAAATTTAAAAAGTCTTTTTCATGCCCGTGGACTCAGTTATAAACGATTTCACTACGAAGTTGTCCATTGATTCAATGTGGCATACGATACAGTGAAGAAACTGCAAACATCTTAGCTTTGTGAAAGTTGAAATATTTACACGCATTACCCGACAAAGCAACCGAGAAATGAAATCGAAAGTTTGTCGCTCCTACCTTTGTTAAGTCGAACCAAAATTTTGAAAATATTTTTGTGGAATTTTACCCAATTTATGTACACTAAATATTCACTACATTGATATTTACGCTTTTAACTACGAAGCACGAACAAACATCCTACTCAACGTTTAAATACATATTTGGGCTTAACATTACCAAAATATCGCTTTTCTATCCAAGTAGAGTCCATTTTTGAAAATCTGAGGGCTCTTGCTACGGGCGCAACGGCATTCACACTGCAGACATATGGCTCGCATTGTTAGCTCGTGATATCCGTACGTTTGTAAACAAAGTCGGTCGCGTCGAATTATTGAAGAAGTTGATAGTATTTCTAGTCCATTCATCGCGAATCGTCTGTTTCGGTCTCAGAGCGACCCGACGATTTCCTCGATCGATAGTCGTCGGAAAGATCAGATTCCTGTGAGTCTCTGGTACTATTTGCCTTGTCGTCTTCAATTCCGACAACGTCAACTTGAATCTCGTGGTCTGCAGTTGATGAGTTACCGTGGCCCACGCCAATTAGATGCAAACCAACGGTTTTCGTCCTGTTAGTCAGTAGCTTTTGTAATGAATCGTATTTTTTCCTGGCTTCGTCCCTTTCTCTCTTCAGGTTATCGTTCTCTCGAGCAAGCTGCTCTAAATCTTTGCGTAATTGTTGTCTTTCCTCTTCCAAATCCTCCTTTTGGCGAACACGCTTGGTGCGGCTATTTTGAGCGTAACCCCTATTTTTCAAAGTTCTTCTTCTCTGCTTGATACGGTAGATCTCGTCGTCCGAGAAGCCTCGCAGAAAAGAATTTAAGTCCTTGACGGGTAAGTTGACCAAAACTTCATCACTGAGGTTAACATCTTTTTTATTTCCTTCTTCTTTCTTGACCCTTTTCACTATGGTCAGCTTCTCATCTTCCGCCATGATGCCGTCCCAGCATTCTTTGTAGACAAGACACGCGATGAAAGCGCCTCTACTGTTCTCAATTTCCCGGAAGGACGCTTATTTCGGGTCATAACCACAAAATACAACTCTGACGAAAGTGGAGACTTGAAAAACACTTCAAAAGCTGAGACTGTTAAAAGAATGGAGGAAACGGGTCTTTTAAACTGATGATGTGGATGTAGATAAAGGCAGGCGATAAAGAATACTCTTTGCCTCGGTTTTGAGCGAAAAGGGCGAATTTTGTTGACGCGTTAGTGAGGGATGGAACTTTTTTCCGAACCCAAGATTCCAAAGATGTGATATGAATATTTTCAACGTTGAAATGATCAACGAAGAAAATCATCTTATTTAGCTGCAAAAACAGCCTTAAAAAAAGTCCAAACTGAAAAAGGCCCCAACAGACTCTGCCATTACTACCTTTTCAGACAAACCAACTGAATAAGCCGATTAACGCTATAATCCCGGATTAAAAATTAACCGAGGAGGTTTTTACTCTACCCCCAAATAAATGCTGTTCAACGTTGATATTCTGCAATACTTTACATTAGAAGAAGCCAATCTTGAAAAACAAAACTAAGAAAAATAAACCTTCGCCAAAAAAGTTGAAAACATGGAACAAAAGTTTACGCCAATCGTGGAAAAGGCAATCGACTTTCGAACAACCGGGCCCTGGTTTGTTCCCTTGGAGAATAAATTTCGTTTCGTTCGTCTCGTTTTTGAGACAAGGTCGTCAACCGGAAGTGAACATTTCGCATGTTAGGACAGAGGTCTCTCCCAGATTTTTATGATGATCGTGTCTAATAGTGAAAAGATACTGAATAATATGAATGTGGTAGTTTAAAGACAAGTTAAATAGAAAAGCAGCTCAGGGAACTGGTCAAAACTACTATACTCGAACAGGACCCACCTTTGGGGTAGGGGGGTTCTCAAAGACACCACCTATCTTCGAGCCTATCACATGAACATTACCGACAACATTTTATTGGCTTTTAAATTTGATTTGACACAGGAATATTCAGCTAGCAAGAGTCGGCATTACTAGGCAAACAAGAAAAGTGAGGTTTGAATCTTACTGTAATTTTTTACTGCTGGATGGAGGGGTGGCTGTGCAATATAGACACCATCTTTTGACGTTAAGCAAGGGGGTGCAGGCAGACACCACCATCTATTTTGTGGTTTGGTGGGTCCTGTTCGAGTGTAGTAGTTTTGACCACTTCCCTAATACTTCTGGTTGTCGTTCGTAACCGCAAAAGCGTCGCGTGCATAAACGTCCTTTTCTCCGAAGTCATGGTAACGGATCGATTAGCAAAATGACCACGGGAAATCTGAAACGTCTCTCCCGTACGTGAAATGACATTTCCCTTCTTCGTTTGAACCGTTCTCGTGCATTTCAAGGGTAAAAACGGCCATCCCGGCTAACCTGCCTTATTAATCTCTTGAATATCATACGTAAGAATTTCACAAAAATCTATTCAAACTTGCCTAAATATCCCTCGGGAGCTGATGAGGCGCTGAAATGTGTCAGGAAGCAGTGATAGGGCCGCAGAGAGGAAGGGGCTGACTTGGGAGGGGGGGGGGGGGGGCGTTGGCTATAGTCCTCCCATCACTTTTTTCCTACAGTGTTGTTTTCTCCTAAACCTCTCGCCCTCCCATTACACTTCCATGATCCATACTAAAACCTAGCACCCCCCTTCACTTTCAAACGTACTCCGCGGTCCCTGCAGCAGAAACTCATAATAAGGTGCATGCGTCCATGCCGTGACGCGGTTGTTTTTGGTCTTTGAGTTCGGGAAAAGGCCTCGAAGAGGAGAAAAAACGTGCCGCACGTAGGTTACCTAATCTTAGGTATCGTCGTCTACAAAGCAAAGAAATTTGATTGGACGAATGATTTTTCCTGTCAGTTTTGACGCGAAAAGTTGTTCCAACAATATCGCTGTGACTCCTGCGCTGGTGTACGCTTTCAGGTTTGCATATAAGAGTGGTAGCCGGAGAAGTTCTCCTGTTACTCCTCAAGGTGTCGCCAGCTACTTTCACTAGAAGAGCACGCACTAGCCGCACGATTGACTATAGAGTTTCCTTTGTAAAAGCAGGTTTGAATTTTAACAAGCTAACCGACTAGAGCAAGTAGTTTTTCAGTCTAACATCGGAATCAAAAAGCAAATGGTTCAGTAAAATGCCCCTGAATTTTGGTGAATGATAACCTGAACGTTACTGACATCAAAACAAGCTGCTTACAGTGCGTTCACTGAAACCGGGGTCACCTAGATAATTTACAGTAACCGACCCCATAGTCAATAAAGCATCACCGGTCAACGAACAAGTTGCGATTTCATTGTTTTGTACCGGAGATCTGAAAATGTTGTAATCTATTGTTTCAGCTCGGCCCTCTGATTGCGGGTTTTCATTATCTGGGTGGCCCCGGTTTCAGTGAACACACTGTAAAGCTCGTGGCTGGTTTTAACAAACCGCTGCTGCGTTGCGTTGTGTGAATGAACCACATTCGAATTTATGGGAACTCAAGTAGATGCCTTTGTACTAGATTTTTTTGAGGCATTTGATCATGTACCACACAAGAGACTGCTCTATAAGCTAAGTCATTATGGTATAAATGGTAGCATTCTGACTTGGATTGGGGTGTTTCTGGGACTCAGAAGGTAACCTTGGAGACTGAACTGCATCAACGGACAAGCGTGATGTGATCCCTGGCGACCCGCAGGCTTTATTGAAGTGGGAAAAGGACTCAAGCAAATGTCATTTAAGGAGGCTCGAACCAGTTTCAACGCTTCCAAGTGACGCTCTTATTTGAAGGATTGGCACCACAACGTTGTATCATGTTTTGGCAATATTGTGGTACCAAATGAAACACGAATTATTGCTGAACAAGATACAGTTATTATTGTGACGTAATATGTCACCGTGGCAACGGGCAAGCCCTGTAAAAACACCGGTTGTTTTGTCTTTAGTTGCTTTTTTCAGACCCCCGCGGGATGCCATGGTAACTTATTACATCATAATAATGATCACATCTTGTTTGGAAATAATCGATGTTTCATATGGTA
>NC_090873.1:29731918-29739418 GCF_036669935.1 Montipora foliosa
ATTTTCTGGAGGATCCAAATCCGCGAAAGGGGATCCAAATCTGTTGTGACACCAGAAAGAGGACAAAACGTGAGTAATTTTTGAAAAGCATCTTGACCTGCCAATGAGCTCTCCATTTCAGGAGTCAATCGCGAGATATCATGCACGAACAACCGGAGAAACTCGAAAATAATACGTGAAATCTTGATCTTCAAGATGGAGAGCCTACTCACCAACTCCATGCCTCTTTGTTTTGAAGAACACAAGGAATTGGAGAGTTGGGAATAAAACTGTGCTAAGTGACTTTTTGGGTGTTATTATTTTTTTAACTTGTTCAAAAATTGCTATTTTTTTTGTCTGGGATTCCATGCAAATATTTCCAATCAGTAGAGACCATTTTGGTCTGAAATAGGGTATGGTTAATGTGCACTCAAGTCTTGCTGTGTATATTTTTTTAGAAGTTACTTCTTCATCACAAGGCGATAACACCATCAACAAACCCCCTTCACAAATTGTTACTCCAACAACTGAGATAGGGCATCAAATTTTTGGTCGCGTCTGAAATTGGGTAGGGAAAATTGTAGATTTTGGTCTGGAATAGGGGTAAGGGTTTCAGGAAGAGCGCTCCACACAGGGACAGCGGACCGTATTTTGTATTGGGGGGGGGGGGGGGGGACGACGAGCTAACAAGCAAGTGCCGGAGACGCTAACTTGTAGGGGTTCTGGGGGAATTCTCAGTCAAAAAGTTGTGAAATCTTGAAACTCGGGGCCATCCCCGGCACATCCCACCCAATTTTTCTGGGGGTACCCCCCAAGGAGATTACAATAGAAGAGTTCCTTCCACCTTTTCTTCTGCCCACTCGGTAGCTTAAACAAAGAGAGGGTTCCCAACAAAAATATCCACGATGAAGAAATACAACTTTATTTAAACAATTTCAGGTTTTTAAAAAATGGCCTTATTTGTTCCCTAGGGTAAGGTTTTGTAGCAAGACACGTTGGGTAGTTTTCTGGTTGTTCAATCCATAGTTTATGATCAATTTGATTATCTGATAAATCCTTTGATAGCTTTACAAGTTCCTCTTGACTGGGGGCCTGGACAAAAAAGATACAAGAAGGAATTAAGTTTTTGTAATGTATGCGGGAGGTGCGGTGGCCTCATGGTTAGAGTGCTCGATTCCTGATCGAGTGGTCCGGGTCCTGGCTGGGGACATTGTGTTGTGTTCTTGGGCAAGACACTTTACTCTCATGGTGCCTCTCTCCAGGACCACCCCGGTGTATAAATGGGAACCGGCAAAATGCTGGGGCTAACCCTGCGATGGACTAGCATCCCATCCAGGGGAGAGTAGAAATACTCCTAGTCGCTTCATGCTAATGAAATCGGAGATAAGTGCTGGCCTGATGGGCCTTCTGGCTCGTAAGCAGATACTTCACTTTTAAATTAATGTAAAATCAAATAAATCAGAAATAATAAGGAGTCAAAGTTCAGGAGTTCAATCCTAGGACCATGTGCTTGTTTCCCGACACTAGAAATGTTTGTTCACACACACAACCTCTGCCTAGGTGTCCAATTTAAATACATGTAAGTGCCAGTTACATACTGCTAATAACAGTATAAAAAATAACAATAATTCCGACAACAATGATACTGATCGAATAAATAATGCTTTGTTTAATTAAAAAAAATAAAATGCTTTTTATATAGTGGAAGTGAACTTAGCTATCAAGCTAGTTTACAGGCACTCCATGTGAAAGTAACAACTCAAACTTAACAGAAACATTATTAAGAACCCCAACTGGCAGAAGGCAACCAACATTATTTTAACAGTGACAATGATATTAATTAATAACGACAATAATGTAATTTTAATAACCTTGCTTGGGATGGACACTATCAAAATGATTAGAAACTTGTGCTCCCCAGTAGATTGACTGCATACAGGTGTACTCAGTAGTAGCCTGCAAATGTAGACATATTTCCGGCGGTCCTTTCTCTCCCCCACAAAGGGACGTTCATTTTCAGGGGAGAGAAACGACCGCCAGAGATACGTCTGGGTTCGCAGGCTAACTCAGTAGGTGAGAAGAGAATGGATGAAAAAAAGGACAAATTAAAATACAGTAACTATTCAGAATTACTTATTATTAGTATTATTATTATCATTATCATCATCATCATCATCATCATCATCATCATCATCATCACCATCATCATCATTTTTGTGTTTTCAAAGCTTGAATGGTCTCTGGAAGGTCTTTACTGCATGCTAAAGGGTAAGCTGTAATTTAAAGCCTCAGTCCTCTAGTACATTTCAAAGGATCCTACTTGCTTGTAGAGGCAAGTAGTGCAGCTTTTTGCCGGAGATAGACACTTGGTTTGAGTCCCCATCCTTGGTACGTACTTGGCAAGGTTCTTGCCAACATCCTGAAAACGTACAATTTCTCCTTTAATCTCGTGATACCTTTGGATCTTTTCGTTCTCCTTGTTTGTAACACCTGAGCACCTCTGTGTATCACGCACTCATTATCTTCCTTGACTATCAGGCCAATGGCCTGAATTTCATGGTCCCTCTGGATGGCTAAGTCCAATAATATTTTAATGTCTGACTCAGTACTTTCAATAACCGATTCAGGTTTATACTTATTCCATCTATCTTTGTTGCATGCTGTTTTGCAATAGACCCATTTCAGTAATTCCCAATCTGGAGGACAAGACAATGGTTGTTCAGTCCCCTGAGAGAAACAAACCTTTCAAATGCAAATTCCCTGATTGGGAATTAACGGAAAGGGGTATATTGCCCAGTGCTCAATTCTGGCTAACTTGTCATACCAATGTTTGTATTAAACCTGAGCCAGCTTGCTGCATTCACACAACCCCACTTACATACAGAAATGCATCTCACTAGATGCACACCCAATTTTGACATCCAACATGAAGTCTAAGGGCGCTTTCCTTTCGCCAGAACTGGCAGGCCAGACCTGTCATTTTGCAAAGAAAATGCAACAATTTGAAGGAACACTTGCACGATAATCCCTCACATTCTTATGGAAAAGTATATATCATCCTCGAGGTTTGTTAATTTGAAGGCATTGCAGAGTTAATCCTCCCAAATGCCCGATCTGGCCAGTCAGTTCTGTCAAATGGAAAGCGCCCTAAGCCTTTGCTACCTAGTTCCAACAATAAGGGAAGGGTAAATGGAGCTGTTTATTCTTACTTGAGCAGCATTTGGGGTACACTTTTTGACATTAATAATTGTCTGTATTCCAAGAGTGTCGTGTCATGTTGAAGTTGGGAGTTGGGGAGAAGAGCAAGGGGGACACTTGATGATGCTTATTGAAATATGTGTGCATCTAATTTGGGGAATATATCTGCACAACCCATGACCCAATGTCTCGCCCTTTAAAGCACACACCTTACATAGAGGAGAAAAGTCTGCCTAGAAGCCTAGAAGGCACGTCAGGCCGGCACTTATCTCTGGTTACTGTAGCATGAAGTGACTAGGAGTATCTCTATTCCCCCATGGATGAGATGCTAGTCCATCGCAGGGTTACCCCCAGCATTAACTTTGCTGGTACCCATTTCTACAGCTGGGTGGAGAGAGGCACCGTGAGAGTAAAGTGTCTTGCCCAAGAACACAACACAATGTCCCCGGCCAGGACCTGAACCCGGATCACTCGATCTGGAGTCAAACGCACTAACCATGAGGCCACCGCGACTCCCGCACACTGGGGAGAAACCTCCCATTAATGGTTTTATCTGTTCTCAAAATGCTATGATGAATCACTGTGTCTTTTTCAAATCTTCTTTACTTAACCAGTCCCATGATGCCTTGTGCCTGTCATCATGTCCCTCATTTGTTGTAAGTTCTGGTCACGAATGGTCTTAGCCTTCCTGAGTCTCCAATCTCCTATCTCACTGCATATTTAACATCACTCAAAGTACAGGCCTTCTTAGATCTTACTGCTAAAGGAGCGTTTTCTCACTCTCTCAAGATAATTTGCCAAACCTATCACTTTTGCACAGAGAAGTCTTCTGTGACACCAATAAGTCCACAGCCTCCTCATTTCCTAGGGACATTCTATCAGTCATCATCTCCTTCAGGGTGTAACATTCCCTAGATTGTTATTTCTTATCTTTTGTTCTGATCCATGTTCTTCAGCTAGGCTTTAGTCCAGTTGACTATTCCAGCTCCAAATTATAAGACTGATACAGCCCACATATTCATGGCTATGATGATATTTCTACCACACAACTTCCAGGTTAGTGCTGTTCCAAAAGCAGGGCAACCAAATCCCTGAATTTGTTCACCCTAAAAAATCCTTGGCTGCCCATTAGGAAACCCACTGCGACTAAATGCACGCGGTGAGCTTGGATATCCCATAGTTCTTAGAGTGCGCTTCTGTTTTTTCATGGAAGTCTGGGTTTACCAGTAAACCTTGTCATTTTCAAAATGGCGTCTTCAATCTCCATCGCCTACATGTTGGTGATATTGCTATCTGACAATATTCTGTAAAAGCTACAGATATTCAAAACACGGGATAATGCTTGACCATAGAAAGCCGACAAGTAAGTCGATGGTGCATTTTCTATTTTGGCTAGGTTGTCCCTTAATTTTTCTAAGGTGACTAGACTTTTTATTTTAACAAAAACTGGTTGCCCAGTAAACTTTCTGGTCGTCTCGGACAACATCTCTGATTTCGAGCAATGATGATGATGATGATGATTATGATTATCATCAATGTAAACTTCGCTCACTTGCTCGCTAAGGTAAGAGCTCAAGACGACTTGAGTTTTAGTTGAGGCCAAGACTAGAGGGAGCAATTTGCAGATCAAATCTGTTGTGTGTGTTTAATTGAATCAAATTAAATGCAAAACACTTATTGCAAGCAAAAAAAACCTCACCTCAAGAACAACTTTACGCATGTTATCTAATTCACTGGTATACTTGATAGTGTTTGGATCATTGCGATGGCTCCATAATGCTGCTGTACTAGCATGGCAAGCCTGTGCAATGACTGCTCCTGTTGGCCATGAGAGCAATCTCAACAGATCACCTCGGACTACGACGTATTGCACAAGCTGAGTGGAAGTCAAAGACATTTAAATGAGGCCACACAATACCTGAAAAAAAAAGCCAAAAATAGTTGGCTTCACCAACAGTCCAAACCACGACCAATGAAAAGTTTTGCCGATCAGAAAAGAAGTTTGCATTGGGAAACTTGAAATGACAATCAGAAAAATCATTGCAGTTATTATAAAGCAACTTAAGTAGCAAACTAGCCTGAAAAAATCTGGCATGTCTATTCCAAGGGTGAGAGGTGACGGGAGGGGCCTGAGGAGTGATTAGGTCTGGGTTAGTTTTGGTGATTGTTGTGATTAGGTCTGGGCTAGGTTAGGGTTAACCCTAACCACTCACATCCCCCCCCCCCCCCCCCCCCCCCCCCCCCCCCTGCCAGAAAAAAATAAAAATTAAAAAAACAAAAACTTTAAAAAACAGAGAAATATTACCAATTTTCCGGCTGGCAACCCAGTAAAATCCAGGCTTGAACGCGATTCGAACTAACTATTATTAAATTTTCATGTCCATTCGACAGTTCATGCATGAATCGAAAGAATTTTCATATACCGGTACTCTCAAAAATCATACCGAAGATTATGCAAGCACCTGGAAACTGATCCTAGAACTAGAGAATTTTGAACGCCTTGCGCAGCTTTAAAAGGTAGCCGACCCCGGGTAGCCGACTCTCTAGCAGAAATTTCAGCAAGGGTAGGAAACCAACGAACATCGAACACTTACCCAGGGAAAACCTCTCAGAGCAGAAACTCAACCCACAAATTACACAGATTCTGGGAATTGCACTCGAACACACTTTTTATCGTGTAATCTACTGGCGTACTTCGAGAGAAAACATAAAATTAAAAGGTATTATGGCTTACCTGCAAATGGTCAGCACAAGTAAGACACCATGTTATGTAAGTCTCGTGAATGGTCACTCGATAAGTGGAATCACAGGTAGCCCAAGCTCAGAAGAAAAATTCGAAGAAACAACGCTGCGCAATTTAAAACTTTCCTTTATCATTCATCCAAGCTCTTTGTTGTGCTATGAATAGGCCACTTTCGATATATTAAAATTCAACTTGAAAGAAAGGTTTTGAGGACAAAGACAAACGAAAATGTTAATATCTTTCACATTCCTATTGTTTTTGTCCTCTCTGCCTCTTCTCTGCCCAACTATCAAGCGTTAGACTGAATATTGATATTTCGAGAGTTGGACGTGCACTTACATGTCTGTTGTCTCTCTGTGATCTTTCTTTGGTAATCTGGTGCCATTCTAGATCTGTCCACTATTTCGCGAGATATCCTAAACCGAAGACCTATCTCTATTATAAAGAGAGAGAACTAGGAAACGGCTCACCATTCGATAAGCTAAGAACACCGAGAAATCGCCACAAAATATGTAGCCAAAACCCTTCAATCCGCCTGAAACTTGGCCAACGACATCTTCGAAGATTCTATAAAACATCTATTCAAGGGAATAGTCGCGCTATCCACTCTGCGAAGGAAAATTTGCCACGAAATTTTGGCCTTTATCAACATCCTTGTGACCATTAGCCGTGCACCCAAACGGTCAAAAAGGAAAGGAAAGTAACTTTATTACAGTGTCTAATCTTCTAGCGCTGTAGAGCACCAATCGGGGACGCTGTAAATTGAAATTAACAAGTTAATGCAAATCAAATCAACTTTTGGTTTTTGTAGAGAGGGGAAAACCGAAGTACCCGGAGAAAAACCTCTCTCTGCAGAGTAGAAAACCAACAAACTCAACCCACATATGACGCTGAGTCGGGGAATCGAACCCGGGCCTCATTGGTGTAAGGAAATTCATTGTAACGCGAATGACGTTTTAGCGGATCTTTCAACAAAAATGTGCCCTTACAGAGCTCAAGAATGGAACGTCAATTGGATAAACAAGACAGGCGGTGAAATTTAAATATCTGGATTCTTTAAAGCGACGCGTAATGGTCTTCGACAACAATTGCATCTTTCGGCATCGGATATCAAAGTGAGCTTTGTTTCTAGTATTTTACTAACTGTGCTGTTATGTACAACACTAAAACCAAATGGCAAATTCTGTGGTAACTTTGTCTGGTTGGTTAGAAGGAATCGATCGAACGCCTTGAATGCATTTGTGTTTACTAAAGTCGCATCTCTGTTGTCTGGCTATTTTTATTTATGTTTGCAGGCACGCAATGAAGAAGGAAGGGTTTTTTTGCCTCTAATAGCAAATACGTTGTTTGTTTCAATAAAGGGTTGTTGGAGTTATACCCTACAACACAGCATTTGATTGGTAAAATATTATTATTATTATTATTATTATTATTATTATTATTATTATTATTATCATTATGACTCTTGACAAAATAGATATGTGACGGTTTTCAGAGGTCCTGAAAAGCATGGTTTATTACTTCAAGGACCTGTGAATTGGGCTGGCGTTTGGAGCATTTACGATATTTTGGGCTGGTGT
>NC_090873.1:29746918-29759418 GCF_036669935.1 Montipora foliosa
TGTTATAATATAGAATGTACTTTCGTTCTGATTGCTTTTCATTCAATGGACACTTCCAGAAAATAAGGAATAAACATGCAGCTTTCCTCAGCAATGAAATGTCAAGTTTTGGGGCCATGTTTGACCACGCAATATTTTCCATGAAACGACTGCAGGCTCACTTTTCGTGTATCTCACCGCTGGCATGGTTGTCAGCAAGTTGTTTAGCAAAGAGCGAAGGGTGACTTGTGATCACATCTGATAATGTGGTGCTAGGTACATGTACAAGGTGTTTTGCCACCTCCAGCAAAAAGGAAAACAAGTGGAGCAGAGCCTGCTGCTTATGAATGGGAAAAACACAAAATCTTGGTAGCATATTTATAAAAGGAAATCACTAGATAGGAGCATTGAAACTTTGGGTCTTTGAATCGTAACTTTGTAAGCTACATTCAAGTACGTTTTGTCGTGGCAGATATGGACCACTGTAAATCGGGTTCCCATGGTGCAAATAAGATAATACTCCAGAGTCAAAATTTGTAATTTCTGACGAGAGTGTAAAATAAAACGCGAATGCTCAAGTTACATTGTACAAGTCATTTTATCGACCATTTTCTATACTTCCGCGTTTTTGCTTAGGCAACCCAAAATTTGTCCAGGCAATTATATCATAAGACATAGTAGCCCAGCTGACGACTTTGATAGAAAATGAATATGGATCCCTGTCATTGCAATTTTTGTCCCAGTAATGTTGCAAATTATTAAAAAAATTGCATATGCACCTGGGTGCCATTTCAGTGCAACTTTAATGTTAATTTGTTATCAGGACATTGTAAGGGTTTCAAATCTGCTTGTAACTTCATGGAACTTTGCTGTAATCAAATTTGCATTAAGTTTCTGTGGCAAAAATGTCATTTTTAGGTGGGTCTTAACGCATTGACACCTCAAATGCTCAGGATGCCCTAAGTTGACAAGTAAAAATTAATTGTCTGGCATTGGACAAAAAAATCTCTCAAGTCTCACTCCCTGGATTCAATGGGTTAAGGATTTCAAATGTGGCTGTGAAAGACTGGCTTTGAATATATACACCTTAATGAATGGTTTAACATAATTATAATATGCGAGGCTATTTTGCGAGTTGAGTATTATTCCACTATTATGCCATTTTCTAGTATTTTGGCTTCCTGCATCAATGGAGAATCGTATCGATTGCATAATAAGGCGTGTACAAATGGCAAAAACAACATAGATGAAACCGTTCAAATGTCCTTTATTTGATTGGATAAACGAAATGACAAGTGACAGGCTATGACAAGCTAAATTCTGAGGCTTTGCATCGTTTCAAAGGAAAACAACACGCGGTCAAGCCGCCTCACAGTTCGAGAGTTGCACAGAAATGGCTTCCTTGTAAAATACTTTACATCTAAATTATCAAGCAAAAATGCCATTAAAGGCAAAGTTTTTTTCTTCAAATGACGCTCTAAGCTAGTGAAGAATTCCCTTAATTAAGGAATTAGGCTTGTATTCCTTGTTGTCTTCTTTGCGAACCATTATAAGGAACTCACTGAGAAACTTGTTCAGCTCTTGAGAAGTCAATTTGTCCATTTGTCTCTTCTCGCCTTTCAAAACAAGAAATTCATGGAACAGAGCAAAATCGTGTTTGATCTTTTTCTTGGTGTTTTCATTTCCCTGTCTGTCTATGAACTCTTCTACTGAGGAATGTAGGCTCTGAAAAGGGTTAATCTGTTTTGAAGCCATCTTTCGAAAGAAAAATGTGCCTAACCTCTTAGCAATGTGCTATTTGTCAGTCACGGAGAGCTTCAAGTGAGTGACATGGTTTTGTTCACTAGTGAAAAATTTAATAATGATATAGCCAATCAGAGCCTTGATACATCGTTTTTCACTATTACCAATCAGCTGGCTTCTCTAGCGTGAAAAGACTATTTTTACCTCAATGCTTTTTGGCACGTAAAATCTTGTTATGTATAATAATAAATCATTATACATGTATCATATTAACATGATATAATACATTTTGTGAGACCCTTGACTTGTTAGAACAAAGCAAAATGTGAAAAAAGTGTCATGTCTGTTAGAGTGCATTTGAACTTGTACTTTGCCTTATACATGTACATGTAGGACCACCATTACTTCATTATACCACACAACAACAACATTTTTCTATTTTTAATATTACATATTTGTTGCTGTCTTGTATGTGACCACTATTCCACAGCACTTGTTAGGCCTAAGCTCTGAATTTAAACTGGTTTGGCTTTGTATCAAATTTGGCATCTGGCTTTTCCTTTTAAATTTCTAAAATAATAATCGTTTCTCAGTGAGTTTAGTTATGGGTCTACTTGTGAGTGTACGATAATACATTATTGATATTATGAAACCTCTGGTTTGTGTAACTGGCAGCCTGGTGGTGCAGTGGTTAGGGGAAAATAAGGATTAGTCAGTGAATGCAGGTAGTTGCAGTTGTGAATTCTGTGTCTGGACTCCTGGGTTGTCTTTAAAAGAAATATGTCGCCTACGAGCATTTCTGTTAGATTTTCACTGTTCTGAAATAGTGATAATGGATATTCAAAGTCTGTTGATTTATAACACTCAGATGAAACAAGTTGCCCTAGGCATGTTGAAAAAGGAGGTACTCTTTTTTAGTACTATCTAAGAAATAGAAAACATGTACTGTGTTTCTTAATTATTCCCTTTTCTCTGATATGTATGGTACTAATTTGTGTTTTACAGAAGTGCAGAGACAATCTGAAGAAGAATATGAGAAAGCATTAGACTTTAGCAAGACCAAGCTAGTTCCCACACATCCAATTCGTCTGGGGCTGGCGCTTAACTTTTCTGTTTTCTATTATGAAATCAAGAATAACCCAGACAAGGCTTGTAAATTGGCAAAAGAGGTATAGTATGCGGTCCCTTTCTTATTATTTCTACCCATGATGTGCATAACCTGGCCCAGCCATAGGTACATTGTGTTGACTTCCTGACAGTCTGGTTTCTTTGCCTGTTCTTATCACTGGCATGATTAACAACCAAACTGTGCATAACCACAGTTTGAGTATATCACACTCTGTCCATAACTGGTTTCCTCCTGCCAGCTGGGGTGTATGTTTATTATGGTGTGGCAAAATATTATATAAACTGTACCACAGCTAGAGATAAAATTTAATCACTTGTAGTGTTTGTGTAGGTAATCACATGATTTTGAGTGCAATTTGGAATAAGCACAAGTTAATTTTTTCAAAGACGACCAAAATTGCATGAGCCTAAAAGGGTGAGTGCAATTTGTAGTCTTT
Organism: Montipora foliosa; assembly: GCF_036669935.1. NCBI lineage: Eukaryota > Metazoa > Cnidaria > Anthozoa > Scleractinia > Acroporidae > Montipora > Montipora foliosa. The sequence goes on from NC_090873.1 coordinate 29,750,206, forward strand.
GAAAAACTTTACAAGTGCTTCTTTATTCAAATTGCACAAGAATAATCGTATGATTACTTATTAATAATATGCATGAAAAAATTCGACATGGTTCGGCAGAAGAAACACATGCATATCACACAATCAGGGAAAAATTGTGCCATAAATTGCGCCATCCAGGGCGTGCGCTTGATTTGAAAACAAAAGATTTGATTGGTTCTGACTAAACCCTATTGTTTATTAGCCAATCATAACCCAGAGTTTTGATGTGTAATTTGCACTGGTATTACACTTTTTTACACTTGAACTGCACTGCTCTCACCCAATCAGAATTGAGTAATTTTTTCATGTATGTTATTAAATCAGTTGTAGTGTTTTTGACGCAATGATTGCCGTTATATTTCTTCAGGCTTTTGATGACTCCATTGCAGATCTTGATAAATTACAAGAGGATAGCTACAAAGATAGCACTCTTATAATGCAGCTGTTGCGAGACAACTTGACTGTAAGTGGCAATTTTGTTTGGCATTAGCAGTAGTCGAATTTATCTATCGGTAGATGGTATTTGGCAGAGACACATTTATGCCCCAAGCTGATAATAAGGATAAGATAAGAGTCAACTTGGATGAGATGAATATTGCGTCTTTTGTTTGCCAAAATGGTACAAAACATGTACGTAATCATAATGCTTTGCATTTAATATGAAAAACCTTGGAGTGGCTTCACGGCTCAGTTGGTAGATCACTTTTGAAGCCACTTGAGACAGTTGCTTAAATTGTCCAGTTTAGTGCAAGGATCACTTCTTTCAATTTCATACTTGAAAATGAGAACATTTGTTAGTGCCTCAGATTTCCACATGGCATGGATTTTCTCTATTTCTTTCCCTTCCATTCTCCTTGTGTTCCAGAACCACGGCATGCCAGGGAAAACAATTTTTTCCAGTAGGCGTGCCAAAGCAAGATTGTGTGAAGATCAAAAGATGTGCCACCGTGGAAAAGTTTATTTCTCTTTTGCATGGCTAATGATCTCGTTTTCAAGAAATCCAGTTCTAGGCAATTTTGCTCTGGCTTTTTTATGCTTAATGATCTCATCTTTCCTGTTTACTTGTTGTTCATGGTTAAGCTGAAGTCATGTTGTGCAGTTCATGCAGAGGAGGGATTGTATTGTCTGAGTGAGTTTAGTACTGAGAAGAACTGTTGTTGACTGTCGTTTCAACAGTGTGATGTCATTTCTCAGACTGTGATCGTGACTGTTGTACATGTATCTGGAATTTTTAAGTGCTGTGTTGGTTGCTAGGGAATGGTGTAAGCACCCTGGCCCGGGTTGCTCGAATCATGGTTAGTGCTAACCAGCATTACAGTCAAGCTATGTCATGCGTGACCAGGTGTTTTAAAATTTGAACTGAGTATTCAAATCTGTGTGCCTATTGTGTATTTTTCCTGGAAAATTTCAGAAAAATCTTCAAGATTCCATTCAAATCTCAGAAGCTCCAAAGAGGAATTGGAATGTTCATTTCAGTCTTGTGGATATTGATCATGCGTGACATAGCTTGACTGGAAATACCATAGAAACCTACAGGTTTTGATACCTCTTAACCAATGGTTAGTGCTAACCAGGCTTCAAGCAATGGGCCCCTGGTTGTTGGACTGATTGTTCACCAAAACATTATAGTACCACACTGTAGCCACAAAGCAATCTTTTGTGATATCTGCGAGAACTGGACTCTTTTTACTAATGATGAATATTCTGCTCTCCCTGATTTTAAGGATGAATGGTACTATTCAGCGCGTCTTGCTTCTATTTTTCCATGTAACCATTTCGATGGTGTTACTGATTTCGTTTTTGCTTTGTTTGACTTTAATTTAGAAGTTACTTGTGATCGTGAATTACAGTCTTAACCAAAAAGTTTTAAATCCTTTCCTTGACGATCCAGAGACATCTCATCTTTTAATGAACTCTAACCCTGCCCTAACGTTTTCACCCCAAATTCACAGTTACTTTCGAATTGCATAACATGTACTTAAATACCACGGAATTTAACAAAAAATATTTTCCTCTTCCTGATGTACTCTCTACATTTTACATTAATATTAGTAGCCTCCCTAAGCACTTAATGACAACCTGTCAGAATATCTTTCATCTCAAAATGCCTGGTTTTCTGTGGTTACCGTTTTTGAAACTTGGCTCAGTATTTTGAATGCTGACTTGTTTCAGTTGCCTGGCAACTATTTTATGTAAATCAGGTGGAGGTGTTGGTCTTTCCATTCAATCTGACCTAAGTTTAAACTTCGTAGTGATCTTCAGTCAACTAATACCTTGTTATACGAGTCAGTTTTTATAGAAATTGCCCAACCTCAAGGTAAAAACAGCATTATTGGTTGCTTTTATCACTCTCCTGATACTTCTGTAACTGATTTCAACAAATCTATTGAGACTGCTTTATCAAACATTAGCTTTGAAAATTTGCTCTGTTACCTTATGGGTGATTTCAACATTAACATCCTCAACAGTAAATTTAAATTAAATACTCATTATTTATTATTGATATTTTCTGTCACTCTCTTCAGATTTCAAACAGTCTCAATCCTCTGATCTCTATATACCAACTCATGTAACTTCTTCTTCCGCAACTCTTGTTGATAATATCTTTAAAAATAATCTCGAGCTCAATATCTGTAGTGGCATTCTATATATTGACAAACTTATCTGACCATCTTCCTGTATTCCAAGTCACCCAGTTAAAATTAATTGTAGATAAGTCATCTGGACAAACAAGACTTGCGCGTGTAATATTATTAACTCCTGAACAATCTCAGGATTTAGGTCTAAACTGGAAGTGATTTATTGGTCCTCAGTATATTCTTCTGATTCTGTCAATACATCTTATGACATATTTACCCCATTGACGCCCAGGGGTTCCCCATTGACGAGTAAAATCGTCTGGCGTTAGACAGAGTAAAATACTAAGTCTGGCCGGTTTCGGCCAGTTTGGACGCCAAAGGGTTAATAGTCTTCTTCGACCTGTCTGCCTTCTCTCCTCAAGACACTCAAAACGTTGGTTCTCTGACGGTCTTCGCGCTTCCTGTAGAAGGAAGTACTCCCCGTAGAAACAATTTGTATTAAACCCTAATCCAATAGACAAGTCAAGATACCACTTTTAGACTGTCTGGGTTTCTCACTAACTTTGATATTCTTAATCATCATCAATATGGTTTCAGACCACTTCATTCTACTTCCATGGCTATTCTTGAAGTTGTTGACAACATTTATGAAGGTTTCGATGACACTGTTTACCATGAGATCCTTATTGGTAAACTTAATTACCGGTATTACAGTATCCCTGGTGTTCCCTTAGCTTGGCTTGCAAGTTATCTAACTAATAGACAACAATATGTAATGATCAATGATCAAATTTCTGCAAACAGTAAGGTTGTATGTGGGGTTCCCCGTGCAAGGTTCAGTCCTTGGTCCTCTTCTTTTCTTTACCTACATTGTATGTTAATGATCTTTTTCTCTCCTCTAAATATCTTGCATTTATTCTCTTTTCTGATGATCAGTACAAATAGTTTTCTTCGCCATAAAGATTTGCCTACTCTAATATTGTTAACCGAGCACTTCTTCTAGTTTCTTCTTGGTTTCGTGCTAATGAGCTGACTGTCCATCCTGACAAATCTAAATTTATCCTTTTTCATCCACATCGTAAAAAGGTTCTCTCTCATTTTGGCAATATCACTATATCTCGTGTACAGGAAGCAAATTTCTAGGAATCACTATTTATGAAAACAACATATCACTGCCATCTGTGGTAAAGTTTCTGTAAGGTTGTAGGTGTTCTTAGCAAGTCAAGACATGGCTTACCCTCACATATCCTAAAAGCCTTATACAATTCTCTTTTAAATCCTTTTTCTTACCATATATTAGCTACCGCTTTTTTATCTAGGGCTCTACCTGTTTCTCTTACCTTGAACCACTTTATAGATTGCAAAAGAAAGCTATTCACATTATTACTTTCTCGCCTCTTCGTACTCAGTCTAACACTTTCGTCTCTAAACTACCTGTTCTTCCCCAACGTTCTTTTTACAAGTTTCAAGTCTCTTCCTTTGCTTTTTCACATTTCAATAACCTCTTACCTCCTCCTCTGTCTTCTCTTCTCCACTTTAATTGTGATTACCATAATCGAGAGTCGTTCTCGCTTTCGCTTACATAAATCCTTTCTAAGATACCAATTTGCTAACTGTTATGAAGCACCTAATATTTGGAATGACATTCCTTTTACTGTTCGAAACACCCTCACAATTAATAATTTTAAAAAGAGTGTCAGGTTTCATTCTGTAAGTCTCTTAAGCTTGACTTTGACTAGGACAGTGATGACTTAAAATTTCTTCAACTTCTCTTTTGGTCAATTTGAATGTTGTGTTTGTGTGTGTGTGTTTTGCCTTTCTTAATTCTTGCCATTATTCGAGTAGTTTATTTTCTCTTTCTTTGCTGACCATAAGGCCATTTAAAGCCCCTGGCTTTGGCTCTACTCTTGTAATTTATCTTTACTGGTGTGAAAATATATAAAATAAAAGAAAAAAATAAATAACACATCATGACGTGTATGCAAAGTACCCTGAATCTCAAAATGCAGCTGTTTTGAACATGTATGTCTCTCTGGGATGATCAAACACCCAGTAGGGTCCCGAGCAAGTTAGGTCGGCAAGTTTATTGTAAGGCATCGTTTCTTTGAGCGATGGGACACCTCTCTGCTTGGTGGATGACTGATTGTTCGTCACCTTCGTCTTTCATCAGCGAACTTTCAACGTTAACCGTTTACACACAAAACTAAATTCCGCTTGATATAATTGTGCTGTTGTGATGAAAAAAATAAATTTCGCTTTCTTCTTTAAAAAAATATATATACGGAAACGAACCGTTTCCATGGTAATGGCCCGTACTGTAAAACCAGCCAACCAGAGTGCTCTATTTAGCCTGATAATTGCTTTCCATGTGATAAACAGTCTTATCTTATGCTAATACTATTCATTTTTCTTAAACAGCTTTGGACTTCCAATCAGGAAGGGGAGGAAGATGATGGAAACGAGTGAAGGCTGTCTGAGTTGATGCCAGAGCCTCTTTTCTTATTGATCACCATGACTGTCAGCTTGTATGATACAGAAACCAGCTGCCAACCGTGCCATGATTTTTTTCTGTCCTTGCCCACTTAGTATTTGCAGGAACTTAATTTCCAAGTAGTAGTTCCCATGGCCACATCCGTACAGGGTTTAGGGGAGACTCATTGTTTAATTAAATTATCAGCCTTAAAGATACAACTTTGCAGTTATTGATTAGCCTAGATTCTTGTGTCAGTGATTCAATTTTGTTCCTTTCTTGAGATCGTGGGTGTACTCGGGGAGGGTTCCCAGGGGTTTTTGCACACCGCCATCCTCTCCACTTAAGTTGGGCAGAGAAAAGCGAAATGTAAAAGCTATTTGAAGTTGGTTACGTGATAACAAAATCAACTTAAAATGGACCCACCCCATACCCTTGGGTATTCCTCTGAGGCTGATAAGAAGATGAGCCTCCCATGTGATGTTGCGCCTAATTATAGGCATGTTTACACGCTTAAGCAACCTGCGGAGAAAAGAAAGAATTATTGTTTGCTTTGATCTCTCGTTATTTGAGAGGAGTGGTTGGAGTGAAATTGGCCATGCTGTGAAACATTTTGTTAATCGAATAAACCTTAGTTACCACTTACTGTGTCCTTCTTGTTGATTCAAGAGATTTTACTAAACTAAATAGTCTGACCGTTGACAAAAGGCGGAAAAGAAACAGCGCGATGAATCGTGGCAATCAAGGGCCGGTTGCCCGAAGCCTGGTTAGCGCTAACCGTTGGTTAAGGGTATCAAAACCAATAGGTTTCCATGGTCTATAATGCTGGTTAGTGCTGTCCTTGCTTTGAGCAACCCTGGGCAGAGTTATAAGTAACTGCATGAAACTCGTGCAAAAAAAGTGCTGAACAATTCGTGTTGTGATTAGTTTCGGTTTTGCCCCCCAATTGGTTGAAGAAGTGGTGCGAGATTTAACGTAATTATTGCTTTCCACTCCCAAGATTTTTAGAGCAGTTTTCAGTCACTGTCGGAAGTAATCACGTGATTACAATTGCTACGCTTAATGATTGGCTTAAAAATCTCGCACCAGTTTAGCAACCTATGAGAAGGAAAACCATAACCAATCACTGCTTTGCACGCGCGATTTTTCCCGCCCTTTGAGCAAGAATAGTCCTTATTTGAGTTGAGCCTGCAGACACATTTTCTTTTGTTTAAAACTACATGCAAAGAGGCTTAAGGGTTAATTCAATACATAATGACCCCTTAGCCTCGTTCACGTGGCAAAACCGCTGATAACTCCGATAAGGGCTATTGTTACCAATTCGGATTGGTTCATTGCGATGTCAGTACCTGCTGCGGAAGCAATTACTTTGGTAGTTGTTTTTCGACAATCAATTGAAAATCGCTCTAGAAGCAAAACCAAATATGAGATTATTAATGCATTATTCGCCTGGTCGCTACAAGTGCAAACTGCGAAATTAACCGATCGGGATTTGAAGCAGTTGCATTCACCCTTGTCACACGGCGGCTATATTGTCTTGGGAGACCAAAAAAGCTCTGTTTTACCACGCCAAGCCTCGGAGTGGAGACCATAGGGATGACGAGGCTTGGCGTGGTAAAACAAAGCTTTTTTGGTCTCCCGGGACAATATGGCCGCCGTGTGACAAGGGCGAATTGAGGGTGATAAGAACATTTTGGAGCAAAATCCAAGAGGCCCGAAATTTTCAGTCAACATCTGGGGAACCCGCTCGCTGCTGACCGCTCGCCATTTAACGGAATCGACGCATCGTGAGCATTAGTGCATGCTATGAGTGCTGACCGATGACTTAACGACAGTCGGCGACAAAATTAGCGGATACACTTTGCCAACAGAGCGCACTGGTAACAACACACTGTTTGCATTTTGGTGCCATGCTTGAAATATGCCCTAAAGGATAAGAGTGTCTCAACAATTTAGACGCCGACTGGAGTTCCAACTCGTACAAACCTGGACTTTTTTTCAGGCTTAGTCATAAACAACCGCAATCCAAATGTCTGTCTTTATCAGAAATAACAAGTTAGTTAGAAATTGAAGATTCTGACGGCACGACATAGAGGCCCGCAGGCGAATAGGAATTTGGCGGGAGGATTTTCATCATTCTACGTCTGTCAGTCGTCCTCGTTACTTCCTCTCGGTCGAGTTTTGTTTGTTCTTTGGTAGTCTGAATAGGCGCAAACTGTATTTATCACATAATTTTTCTCTAGGTAATAACTCAATACTGTCTTCTTCGGGGTCTTGTGCCGCTGCATTAGATGAGGAATACGTTTCCACATATGTTTTCGCCACATCTTAAGAGTGTTTTTTTGTTGTTTTTCGTAGCTGGCACGGCACAATCGTATAGGTGCATTGATACTTTATTCTTAGTATGTAATTTGCAGTTACACGCGGTATCCAGTTTGTAAGAATCATTTTCTTATTATCGATGCTCTTTAATAAGGTAGTCTTTCTGGGTTTCCTTTGCTCAGAAGACTGATTGGCGTAGTCCTAATAAACTATTTTCCCATTGAAATCTCGAGGGAGTGGAGTCAGAATTTTATATTTTTGAAAGTTAATGTGCTCCGAAGGCTGTTACCATGATAACGCATCTAGATGAAAACAAGGCTTAAAGGATGCTTATTCCTCATTGATACAAAATTCTCTCATTAGTTTTTTGCAGCATTTGCTTACTTAAAAATAATAGAAATAAAGTACGTTTAACAGCTGTTATCATAGATTTTCAACAGGCGGATTTTTCATAATTCGCTGATAGGCGTTTTTTAGTTTTCCCAATTTTTTCTGTTAATTAAATTTGATATATTTTTACACAACTCAGTTGTAGTCGAAATTATTTTCTAAATTTCTGCAAAATCTAATGACGGATTTTGGTAAAACAGCCAACAGCTGAAGGTCTGTAGCGAATGCGTATGCGCAACATTTTCCCGCGTTTCTCCAATCCCAGAGTCATCGTTCCCTTGACCAGCGGTCGGGAAAGAGAGAATGGGCAAATCCAAAAAAAAACCAAATTTTATTGGCTGTTGTAAAACGGTTTCATTTAATTCCTGTCATTTTCAAATTCTAAACTAAAAATCGCGATTTCTTCTGGATTTTTATCTGTACGAGGTTAAAGATGATCTAGCTATAAATCTTTTTACAACTTACCAGTTCCGTAACGTTTTTGTTTTTGAAAATACTGCATTTGATTGAGAAAAATGGCCGTTTTAATACTAGAGACTAGTGTAAAGACGGAACGAACTATGTAAGACGCATATTTCGCCTGGGACGAACTTGGATAAACATTTTTTTTGCGTCTTTTAAATTTGTCATACTAGACAGCGGAGCAAGATGCATTCTGGACTAAGTATCCAGTTTATTACGTCTTCCAAGACGTACTAAACGAATTATGCGTCTCATATAGTTCGTCCCGTCTTTACACAAGTACACAAGACGGATAACATGCATGAGAGACGCATAATTCGTCTGGACGGATTATGCGTCTCTAGTGTAAAAACGGTCAATGTCTCTCGTTATTTTTTATTCTCCGCACTTTAACGTTTCAAGTGTATTAGGTATATGTTTTAAACTTATGTGTACTGTCTCGCAAGTGAAAAGGCGCTTTCATGGCAAGGTGAACTCCAGATGTTTTTGTTGATTTCTAACCGCCTCCCCTCACGCACGCGCAGTTACTCAACCGGAACCATAGTTTTCTGGCTCCGGTTTTGAATCCCACTCCCTTTCCGCTGGACAAGGGTAACGGAGGCTCAGGGAAAGAGTTTTGAAGCAAGCAACCCTGGACAATCTTCCTGTCGGTGTACGTTGGATCAGTGGCTTGGTCTGATCGGCTTAATTTACAAGTTGAGAGGCTAAATATTTTGAGCAAGAGCCGATACAACGTAGATTTGATTTCACTGGTGTACTATATTTCGGCTGGCCAAACCAGCCTTCTTCAGATACAATGAGAGTTTACATTGGATTGCTTCTATGTACACATATACAGTAAATGGATGTTGACGTATAATACTAGAAAAAATGCAATTCCTATCGAAATATTTTTTTTCAACAGACTCGCTCCGAAAGCCAGAAAAGCTTTTTTAATTTCAAAAGGCAGGACAATTGATCCCAAAGGTC
>NC_090873.1:29764418-29766918 GCF_036669935.1 Montipora foliosa
TGCTTGTAATTGATCGCTCGGAACCAGCACCGGATGGCTCCGGAGAGCTTGATGGGGCCTGAATCTTCGACTCGACTTTTTCTGGTTTTGCGTCGAATCTTTGAATCCAGTTCCCTTGCTTCGGGAACTGCATCCTTTTAACTGGCTTGACAACTTGTGGACTTGAAATCTGAATAGTGGTCGGCTGCAGAGGCGTTCGATTTCGTGGTGTTGGTGTTTTCTGGTTTGGCGTAGTATCCCAGTTCTCGAAAATGGGTATCTGCTCTAAGGTTTGACTTCTTCGAAGAAGGGATCCTGTACTAGAAGCGCGCAATAGTTTTGGTGGCTCAAATTCTGGAAGAAGAAAGCCACACTTTAGGCACTGGCTTGGCGTGTTAGATTTGGTGTTTCGTTTATTTTGCGTTTGCACGTGCGAGAAACTTGCAAAAGACCGTTCTAGAAAAGTCTGAAAGTGTTCTCGCGGTCCACAAGCCTTGGATACCTTGTGAAGCAATCTTTCAATGCAGGATTTGTGAAAGTCCCTTCCGTAAACCATTGCATTTTTAAAATCTCCGATTAACTGATCCGCCAGCGAGACTGTTTTGACAACAACACTTATTCCTCCATTTTTCGACTCGTTTCCGCTATTACTGACAATTTCCGTTCTGTAAAAATGCTCTGGCATCGGGTTCCTTAAAAAATAATTTGTCAATCGAACTCCAACCACGGGAACATCGTAGGATTTTGCAACGCCGTATTGATTGAGATAAAAGCTGTCTTCCAGGGTCTTCTTACTGAATATGAAAACAAATACAGTGGCCCGTGAAATCGTTTCGTAGGTAGCCGAGCTTGAGTCTTGTCGAGGATTGAACGTTTCTGTCACTTTTGGGTGGGTGCGAACTGGCCATCGTTCGGCTAAATTACTGACTACAATGTCCCGAAGCGATGTCCTGTAGCTTGAAGAGTTTAAATACGCTTCGCCGCAAACAAACAGCAACTGCTCCTTGAGATGGCCTGTCGCCGCCGAACTCATTGCCGCCAACTAAAATTCTCTGAACCTCCTTCGTGAAAATTATTGGCGGTCAATTATCTTTGGCAGAGAGAGAAAAAGTGTTTTTTTTTTTAAGAAATAGAATTATCTGCCTTGAATACCTTTGTTTGGGTTGCGAATTGCAAGGTATAAAAGCGAAAATTTCAAGCCGAGCTTTGTCCTAAAAAGCAAAGATTTGAATACTGAAGCGAGCAGGTGTGAACTTTCAATGTGCGTGGACGGTTAATCCTGTACCACCCGTACTGTTTCCCAGCTTAAATTTAAGCAGATCTCGGCGCGTGGACTTGGCCGATATCCAGTCAATTTCACACCCCGGCCATGTAGAGAAAGCGAGAAGGAAAACGCTCATCATATTGTTTAGGTTTTTAACACCGTTTAGCTTTCATCTTTACATCAGAAAGGAAAACATTCGAAGCTCATTTACGCTTTTATCATTCGCTGGCTTTTCCTCAGGGAAAAGAGTGTAGTCGGTGCTTTCAGTAACTAGTTGTCAACGTATTTTGCACCAAATTCAGTTGTTCCAAGAAAAATGAGACAAATTAGTATAATTCCTGCCGCCACTTTCTTCCAATCTCCGGCGCTTTTATAAAAGCAAAAATCTAACTATCATTTCCATATCAAAACAAATGTAAGAAAGAATCTTGAAATTATGAGCTGTCAAGAAACCTCCGCCTTGTTGTCCGAAGATGACCAGTCACTACAGTCTCACGGCAAATGAAAATTTCATTTTTTTCGTCTGGTGTCTGATTATTCTTCCTAGTAAGGTCGAAGTTAATAACAGTCCGAACAGAAAAACTAACAAAATGTCTGTTTTTCTTGACAAATGCAGAGAATTAAATGTTATGGATCATAAATATTCATGTAAGGTTAAAATAATTTTGGTTTCAGTTTATCTTCAACCCACGCTAAAAACACCTTTGTAGATATTCAGTTCACTACAGTTTTATTCATTCGATCAAATGAAGGAAGAGACAAAACATACACAATTTTTTAAGGCGACCGGCTTGCGGCGTGATAATCAGGATTATTTCCAACCATTCTGATTTCACGATGGAAGCAGAAAAGGCTCAGTTAACTGAATGGCTCATGTAATTTTTAATTTTTGTCTTAAAGTAACTAGCTTTTACGCTTACGAGGGATATGTATACATCCTAATTTGTTAGTGGAAAGTGATATTTTTATTTTGACAGTGTTTTGAGCACAAGTCCGGCGTAGACCATAAGACAATGTTCATAAGCCCCCAAAACTGGTAAGGTTTAATTCAAATGTTACTTGTAAGCTCCATGAAAAAATGAAGAAACGCTAGCGATAATTTGTACGTAAAAAAACATTGTTAACAGTTGAATGTAAAGGAAATTCGAGGCATTCTGCAGTGTTGATTCACTAATTTATTATCTAACTCCTAGCTATGATTCATATTTGAAGGGCTGCTTAATATTACTACTTTGTGTTTATTTGGACAGAAGACCT
>NC_090873.1:29771918-29786918 GCF_036669935.1 Montipora foliosa
ATTTTTGTTCCAGATTCTTGCGGCTTTCCGTCGTACCTAGATGTAGGGAAAGGCCGCAGATAGCCATGTGTTTTTTGGAGTGGTTAGGCAGATTGAAATGGCGAGCGACTGGCTTGGATGCATCCTTGTCATTCTTCTCAACATCGCGAAGGTGTTCGCGGAATCGGTCACCTAGTCGTCTACCTGTCTCACCAATGTATAATTTATTGCATAACGTGCAGGTTATGCAATAAATGACATTTGTGGAGGTACATGTGAAACGATCGGTGATCTTAACAGATCGCTTAGGTCCCGATATCTTGCTAGTGTTAACAATGAAAAGACAAGTTTTGCATCGTGAGCGCGCGCATTTGAAAGTGCCGGGTTGCTCGTTGGTTTTGAGCGCGCTTCTAACTAAAAAGTTGCCTACGTTTTTGTCGCGTTTGAATGAAATAAGTGGAGGTTGCGAAAAGATTCTACCAGTCTCGGGATCATTTTGGAGTAATTTAAAATTACTAAGAATGATGCTTTTGACTGCGTGATTATGAGGATGGAAAGTGAGGGTGAATGGAATTCTGTCATTCTTATCTTTTTGTGACGTTTGTAGCGATGACTGTCGATCAAATTGTTGGGCGCGATGATGGCCCGCTTTGACCACAGAGGCAGGATAGCCACGTTTTTCGAAGAACTGGCACATCTCCTCTGATTTGCTGGAAAAATCGGAGTCATCACTACATAGACGTCGAAGTCTAAGAAATTGAGAATAAGGGATGGAGTTCTTGACATGTGATGGATGTGACGATGAATACAACAAATAACTGTGTGAATCAGTAGGTTTGTAGTGCACACTAGTACATAGCACGTTGCCTCTAATAGAAACGTTGATATCTAGAAAAGCCAATGAAGTTTCCGAAATTTCCCAGGTATATTTAAGAGCCGGATGAAAAGAGTTGACGGAGGTTATAAATTGATCGAGTTCTTCTCTGCTGGATGAAATAGCGCCGATGCAGTCGTCGATGTAACGGCCGTAGAGTTCAGGTTTGGGGCCGTTGTACTGACTAAAAAATTGGTGTTCAACATATCCTACAAAAAGATTGGCATAGCTAGGTCCCATTCTTGTGCCCATCGCTACACCATTAATTTGTTTGTAATAGTTGCCGGCGAATGAAAAACAATTAAGCGTTAAAACTAGTTCGGCAAGGCGGAGGAGCGTTTCCGAGCTAGGTTCTTTGACAGTGCGTTGATCGAAAAAGTGTTTAAGTGCTTGAAGACCTTCGCTATTAGGAATGACTGTGTATAGAGATGTAATGTCCATGGTGAAAATAAGTTTGTCTTGGCCGGAGAAATTGAAATCGCGGAAAATTTGTAGTGCGTGTGTACTGTCTTTAATGTATGATGGCAAAGATTTGACGATAGGCGTCATAATCCTGTCTAAGTAGCTAGAAATGAGTTCGGTGGGGCAACTACAGGCAGAAACGATAGGGCGACCTGGGTTGTTGGGTTTGTGAATTTTAGGCAAGAAGTAAATGCACGAAGTTCTAGGGGTGTTGATGATGAGATTAGTGGCAGTGTCCGGTAATTCCTGATTAACTATAAGATTTTGAATGGTGTCTTTGACAAGTTTTTGATTGTTGGAAGTGAGATCTTTAGGGATTTTGGCATAAAACGAGGTATCCGAAAGTTCCCGCAAAGCTTCTTTTTGGTAAAGGTCGGACCGCCAAACAACTACCGCGCCGCCTTTGTCGGCCGATTTGACAACTATGTCGTTGCGTTTACTAAGATTTTTAAGCGCCGCCCACTCTTCCGAGGAAAGGTTGGAAAATTTAGTGTTGCGATTGAATTTAAGTTTGTGAATGTCGTGACGGCATTTTTTGGTGAAAAAATCTAAAGAGGCAAATTGTCCCTCTGGGGGAGTCCATTTGGATTTGCGAACTAGAAGTGTTTCAAAAATATCTTTATTAGAAGTGTCCGAATCATGCTCTTTGTCGTGAAAAAAGGCTTTTAACTGAACGCGGCGAAGGAATTTTTCGACATCTTGCTTAATAGAAAATTCGTTGGTGCGTTTGGTAATAGGGACAAAATTTAGGCCCTTACTGAGAACAGATTTCTCTGAGTCAGTAAGCGGAAGATTTTCTGGAATTGTAATTACGGTATTATGGCTATGCAATGTAGTGTCGTCGGTAATTTGCGGACCTATTAATTGTTGAAGTTTTAGAGTCTTGGTTTGGTGTAAATGGTCAAACAGTCCAGAATTAAGTTGTCGGATTTTAGCGCGAATCGATTGTACTAAAATTGCTGGACAGATTTTGGAAAGTTCGGAGCGACAATGAAGAATTTGTTTGTCAAGTGCGATTCGTTTTTGGCACATAGCTCTAATTGTGATCCTCATAATATTACGTGAAAAAGAATTTTGCGCACATCGAATTTGGTGAAGATACTGATTTGAGTGAGAGAATGTAGCCGGATGAAAGTTCGAGCGAAAACCTTTAGGAATGACTTTAGAATTGACGCAACGGCCGATGAAGTTGATGTGACTACAAAACCTAGTTTTGGCGAAAATGAGAGTGGCTAAACGGAAAGCTAAGTTACTGCTAAGTGTGGGAAAAGGAAAAAGATAACTTACAATTTCCTGGCGTAGCTCCTTGGTGAGTTTCTTCAAGCTTGGCATCGTCGTCTTGGGTCTCCTGTTAGAAATCTGTGAATTAAAAACACGTAACCCATAATCCCTCGATTCGCTCTGACGAAGGGCTAACGCTCGAAACGTCAGCTTTTAGAATCTCTGTACGGTGGCCAATTTACATTATCAACTCCGTTGATAAAACCAAAGTTTTGTATACTAAATTACACATTGGCTAGCCTAGTTAGCACTGCAGTTAGCCTACAGTTCCTTAGGGAGCTTGCGGTTATTGGGATCAGGGATTTCTGGCTTGCTGGCTCGCACTGTACCCAAACTTTTTAGCTTATCACAAGCAGTAATGGAGGTAAATTTTTCTATTTGAAGAATCAAGTTTTATTAGACAAAGAAAAATAATCTGTTCATTTTTAATCTTTTTAACAAGAGAAAATGAGGGGACAGAGAAGGAGGCTCAAGGCGTTGGCCGGGATATGTTATGTCCACGAAAGTTATTTTTAGACGAGCGGAAGTCTTTGTTCTAGCGGAAGGCTGTCTTCTGAGACGTCCGCATGCAGTCTTACCTCGCTCTCAGGTTCTTAGTGAAAAGAGAAAATGATGGCGCGCGTGGAAGGCTGATGAATATATATTTTCTTTCAAACATCGGACCGAGGTTGGCCTGCATGCGGACGTCTCGGAAGACTTCCGCTCGTCTAAAAATAACTTTCGTGGACATGACATATCCCAAGGGCTGGACCGGGAGCCTCCTTCTCTGTCCCCTCATTTTCTCTTGTTTCAACTGAAGCATATTCATGTAATTACTTTCTATTGAAAATAGAAGGTTTTTGCAATGTCTTATATAATATAAGACAACATATTTAACAACTATTCACCGAAGTGGAGGTGGCTAACGTGGATATTTACCGAGCCGCGAAGCGGCGAGGTACATAGGGAACTTAAGCAACGACGACGGCGACGGCACCGAGAACGTCATCTCAAAATATAAATTCGCGTCATTGAGATCACTTTGTAAACATGTCAACCCTTCTTATATGACAAGGGTGTGGTAGTTCCTCAAAAATGACATTGGTCGGAACGGCGCTTAATTTAGGGGAGAAAATGAAACTTTAGCGTCAAGTGCTGACGCTCCCCTTAAAACCTAAAATTTGACTATTTCACGTTGTTAGGGACCTTAAGATCTACGACGGCGACGTCGACGAAAACTTCACCTCAAAATAGAACTTTGTTCTAGTTTAAGTCTTTCGCGATTATTCCATCTCGTTCACGTCATACAATGTGGGCGAAGTATCCTAAAAATAAATTGATACGAGCGGTTTCAGAGTGAAAATAGAGAATGAAAGATTCTCTGTTGCATGCTCACGTTGTCGTCAAAACCTAAAATTTAGTGGTTTCCCGTCGTTGTCATGCAGAGAACCGCAAAAATATGAGCTAAAATCCGTGCCGCACGTGCAGCACGATTATTTATGCTTTTCTAACCAATGATATCATCGTTTTGTGGCGTTTTCGTCGACGTCGTCATCGTAGATCTTAAGCTCCCTGTTGTTTTGCTGATGACGACAAAGAAATGGACAAAAGTGAAAAACGCACGTGCAGGGCGTGCAAAGCTATTGTTTTTGCCTACTAAATATGCACATTTGTGACGTGCTCGTTGCCGTCGCCGTTGTCGTTGCTTAAGTTCCCTAATAGGGACCTTAAGCAAGGACGACGACGACGGCTACGAGAACGTTGTCTTAAAACATTATTTCCTGTTACTGTAATAATTTTGCGATTGCTCCAAGTCGCTTGGCAAGGAGAATATGAACCCACATTGCAAGAATAAAATTGGTAAGAACGATGTGGATATTTAAAGAGAAATTGAAAATTGATCGTCGGGTGCTCTCGTCCTCCACATGACCTCAAATTTGATCATTTCACGTCGTTGTCAAGACGAGAACGGCAAAAAAATGTATCAAAATGTAAAACGCACGTGCAGAGCGTGCAGAACTATTATTTTTGCTAATTGAACCTATTGTTTTGTTGCGTTCTCGTAGCCGTCGTCGTCGTCCTTGCTTAAGCTCCCTAATATCCAACTCTAGCCACCGACACTGAGGTGAATAGTTGTTTTAGTACATACTAAAACAGTGAGATAATATACAGCACAAAAAATAATTTGGATGTTTTCTTCACTTGTCATTTTTTCCCGAGTTGCTCGAAGGTAAATAGCACAGGATATTCGGAGTTTGACGAGCCAATCAGCTCCCGCGTTCAACGCTATCCAATGTTTTAGTATATACTAAAACAAATTAGACCATGATCAACTGACTTTAATTCTGCTTTCACGTTTGTTTTGGAGATTTCAGACCACTTTTAAATTGTAACTAATGATTCTAGCAGTAATTACCATGCTATGACCATTTCTGAACTGCTTTTTGATATTCTTAGCCCTTTTTTTTAAATTAAGAAGCTAAACATTTTCAAATCTACCTGAGGAGCATCACTTTATAACATGAGAATATTTTTATTAGGTAATATTAAATGATTCTAAAGAATGACATTCCGAAAACATGTAGCTATACAAGAATGATTTTGTATAGCTTATAACATTTTAAGGTTTTGCAGCTCCATATTTAATAGAACTATTACTGCAATAACCACAATGTAAATGTAAATACGTTCTGTAAATGTAAACACGACACTTTTTTGAGGAAAAAAAAATCCTGCAGAGAAACGAGGAGAGAGCATTTAGGAGGGAAAAAAATATCCTGCCCACCAGGTTGCTAGAAAAAAAAGCTTGCTGACCAGAAATCACCCCCCCCCCCCCCAAGAGTTAAATGGTCAGCCCCTAAAGTTCATCGGACAAGTTTGTGTTTTCCCGCGAAATAGATGGTCGTGTGACTTGTCATATGTACTCGCTCGCACCGATTATGTATTAAGTTAAATCATACTTATTAAGTTAAATCATGATTTCACTGATATCAAATGTGGAATTTAAATTTAAATCATGAAGTCGTGATTTCAAATCATAGACACATGATATGAAACCAGCATTTCTTAAATCAAACAATAAACGACTGATTTGAAATCAGGATTTATTATATCAGATATTAAATTAAGCCATGACTTCAAATAATATGCATTTAATATGGCATGTATTCTGGAGTATTGTATGGTATCATATCACAAAACTTTATTTGTTAAATAATGAAAAATTTGAGAATATTAAGGTAAATAAATCGGCGCCCCATAATTATACGGCAATTTTCTTACGGCTTCTTGAAATTCGTTATCGACTACATTTTCGATAGCTAGTTATGGAAGTTTCCAACTTTCTGATCTTGAAAGGGTGATAAATAAAACGCCGTAGATCAGTTATATCACGCGGTATTTACAGAGAGAAAATTTTCAATTCGTCCATTTGCCGTTCAATTAATTTCCCACGAGAAAGGAAGGGTATCACTCACATATTGAGCATTTTGGGGCCTGGACGCGTATAGTTGATCGTTCGAAAATTTTGACAATACCACAACACTGGTATCGCACTGTGGAAGCATTTTCTGTAAGAAGTGATCTAAGTTGGAACAGAAAATGATGGATCTTCAATCCGAGGGAAAAAGTATCGGGGAATCGCCAGCTGCCCGGATCAGATCTTCCGCGGACCAAGATTTCAACAAGGAGAACTTTCGAACAGAAGAAATATCTGCCGAAGAAGAGGAATTTATCCAAACACACTACAGCCCAAGAGGTGTTATATTTTTGTATTATAAGGGAGAAGCATCGTCGGAGGTTGATAAACATTTTAGACGGAGTTTGGCGGAACTCTGTTGCTTGTCTGGAGAGGATGAGATTCATGAGGAAAGTAACATCCAAGGTGCAGTTGACCGACTTCCTTCTAGTTTCAACTTTACTTGATTTCCAAATGTATACTTTTACTCTCACTGGTTATTTGAAGTCGGTCATGCAGTAAAATTATTTGTGAACAAAAGATCATTTGGTCGGACTAAATGAAGTTGAAATTTCCATTTCCAGGTTAACTGTTTAGTTATGCACAAATTCATACAAATACATGCCGGAGAAATGTATTGCAGATTTAATTGGCTAAAATCTCAAAGAAAGAGCTGACATAATTATTGAAAAAATGCCTCTAAACATATCCACTTGGGAAATAGAATACTTCTACAACAAAGGGCATGACCTGTTTTTTTTTTTTTATTCTTGACAGAATGTTAAATATTTCATTTTTATATTGGTTTAATTTAGGGAGTAGCGAAAACGAGGGGGCGGGGCAAGGCCTGGGCCTGAGTCGGAGCGTCGTTTTTTTCCAATTTTTTTCGGTTTCAATTTTTGTCGTTATTCTCTTGTACTGTTATTTTCGAGTGTTCTTCATTTATGGTGGAAATTAGTCCAAAAAATAAGGAACATGCGGAAGCTCTTAGTTTGTTTTTCGAAATTAAGAGAATTTCCGACTGAAATTGGAGTTTTCGTGGGGAATCTACGCTTATTCCTAGCTTACACTGAAGACTCGCTTAGCTCCACATTTTAATCTTTACTTCGTAAAAATCTTCTCCGCAATGCAATTAAAACGAAACAAAACATAGTCACTGTTCCACGATGGTCGTCACGCAAAGTTCTCATGTGCTTGTTTTCGCAAAATTGATGTCGTTGTGTTTTTATCGTGAAATTGGATTCGATCCCTTGACATCCGAAAGGAATTGGCTAGCAAGTTCCTGTGCGAGTCTGACTTTACTACAAACTGTTTGTAGTAAAGTCAGACGACAACATTGACAACATTACGAACAAACAAGCAAATGATAACGTTGCGTGACTGCGTTACGACCATCTTGGAACTGTTGCTTTTTTACGAATTAGACATTACAATGCGATTTAAAGTGTGGAGCTCAGCGAGTCTTTAGTGTCTCTGGCAGTTGGCGTATCTTCCATAAACTCCAATTACGGAAATTGTCTTAATATTCGAAAAACAAACGAATTCTCGGAAAGACAAACTTAGATGCTCGCAAAACCCAACTTTGATTTTAACACACAAAAAAGTCCGATTTAGTCCCTTATCAAGAGCTTTCATAGCTTCCGTAGGTTCCTTATTTATTTTATTTTATTTTTGTACAGTAAATGAAAGACAGATGCCGGTCATTCGACAATAACAATACAGGAGAATTGAACGACACCCCGGCCCCGGCCCCGCTTTGGTTACCAAGTTTGAGTCGTTCTACGCTTTGTATTACCGCTCTAGAGAGAGACTGGTGTTGAAAGTGACCTTGTCGTCTTTGAATTGCAATCAAAGCCACTTTTAACTGCTTTAGGTGTAAAGGCATGGGCTAGGCTAGCTCAGTTCGGTAAATTGTGCATTTCTCGAACAATTATGTTCGCTGTCAGTGATTGCTCCAACATTGGATTCTAAAATAACCTAAAAAATACATTTTGTTGTCGTTCGTGATAAATGACAAATCGTGATTCTACTTTTTTGTGTTCAGGTGAGCCAGCTCTGCCGATGCCTCAAAGGGAAATTCCTGCTTCATTGTGGAATCCAACTCTTACGAGCCATAGTCAACAAGTGGAAACTGTTTGCCATTACCATTGCCATAACGCCGTAGATGTTGTTACAATCTCCAATTGCAATAGCAATGCCGTAAACAGCACTGCAGCAAACCGTCATGTTAATGGCTCGCATCTCTTCACTGGCCAATATGGAAGCTTCCAACAAAACCAGCCAAATTTGATTCGCGCAGTTCCTGTGTCACATGTTTCGCTTTCTGTAGGAAGCTTCTCCTTGGGGCCAAATCAGCAACTGCCCGCGGACTCCTCCCGAGCGCCCGTTCTTCCATACCCGTACCCACACAAGGTTTTTGCACCGTATTATGATTCACATCAGGATTCGTTAAAGTTTGATCCTAGGTATAACCCTCTCCTTGTGCAACCGGAAGTAAAACCTCACCTTCCCACTGTACCTGGGGAGCCACGAGGAAAGCAACATGGAGGATGCGAGGATACAACCGGCGGTCTTCTGGGAGAGCCATATATCCGGAACGGACAAAACTAGCACAATTTGATATTTACCCTGCGTGGCCGGTTGGATTGATGCGCGCCCGTGATACAGTTACCCTGTACTGTGCAAATAGGGAGCTTAAGCACGCGCGTTTTTGAGACGCGGACGGCAACCGGAAGTGAGTTATTTTCCCTTTAACTTGCTTTCACACAACCACATTTACATTGCTGTGTATCTTTTCTCCATTAGAGATGATTAATACAAAAATCTGGGAAACACCACTGTTCTGGCACACGAAAAAACGCGCGTGCTTAAGCTCCCTAATGGCGAAGGATTTGCAGAACTCGTAATTAAGCACTCCGACCGCCATTAAAAACCAATGTTCTCGCTTCAGTCCAGCCAGCTGCCCAGTCTTGATATTCAACCTTCATTCCGCGTGCACTCTGTAGCTATAATATAAGCCATTTACGTTAGTTTTCAACTCTTAGGTTGACTTAAAAAGAGAGAGTTCAACTATAAACTGCAGGCAACTCAGCAGACGGGCGAATAACGTACGATTGTCAGCTTCTTACAGCGAGATGAACCCTTTAGTTTACCTGTAATCGTCTACATGTCAGGTTACGGTTGAAAGCGCATTCGGTAAAAGAAAGCTTGTGTGAACGTTTTGAAATTTTATCTTAATTGTAAATTTCGACCCACGATCGATTGTCCAAAGGAAAGTTTTAAAGTGGTTGCGAATGTATAGGGGGCATGGGGCAAATATACGGCAGTCACTTTGCTCCCGAACGTACGTACTTCATTTCACGTGACGTCATCGCCGCCGCGCTGGCGGACGAAAACAAAAGAGGGTCTCAATTGGGCGAGCCGGGGGGGGGGGGGGTAGCTTTCACGTCTAACGGCTAAATAATTTGCCTTTTCACGGTTAATGGTTATCAGTTTTCCGTCACACTTAACTTATGTGGAAAACAAAGAAATGTCCCTTGTGTTAGTTACCAGTAGGGTCTCATTATAGACTTATTGAATGGTTTAAGGTCTCGGTAAAGGAAAATGAGGCGTCCGCGGGAAAATAAAATTGTCCCGCCGCTATTTTTTGTATAGGGTCAAACTGTATATCATATTAAAGCTAATAGATTGAATTATTTCAATAAAGTTTTAGTTTTTTGGTATTTAATATCGCCTTTTAGTTTTGAGGCCTCAAACTGAGAACGACCGAGCATGCTGCAGAAGCCCCTATACAGAGATTCTAAAAGCTGACGTTTCGAGCGTTAGCCCTTCGTCAGAGCGAATCGAGGGATTGGCTCTGACGAAGGGCTAACGCTCGAAACGTCAGCTTTTAGAATCTCTGTACGGTGGTCAATTTACATTATCAACTCCGTTGATAAACCAAAAATTTTAGTGTAGATAACTGTTCCGCCTACTGTATATAGTGCAGATAGCTGTTGCTACTGTAGACAGTGTAGATAGCTGTTTCTATGTAGACCGTTCATTTTAGTGTCCATGAATAGTAGCTCACACTTTCCCTTAACTTATTTCAGCCCACTTCACGGATTTCCTGCAAGCGCTTGTTGGAAGAAAAAAATTGCATGCAGCACAAATCAAATAGAAAAAAAATTCTTGCACTGCTGCATGCAAGAAAAAAAAAAATGTTGCAAAGCTATTTCGTCATTCCTGGGGGGCTTTACAAAATCCCAGCAAAACTGCAACCATTCCGGATAATCTGCAAGCCAGCGAGCCATTCTGGTTAGCCTATTAAAAAAACATTGAAGGGTTGTGAGACGGGACCTCCGGTTTATCGTCCTTATCCGAGAAGACTAGTGATTCTAACCATTTGCAGATGTAATTACAAATGCAGCACTTTCTCCTCAGTTGTTTAAAGACCCCGAGTGTTGGTCCAGCCGGAGTTGAACTCACGACCTCCCGCGTGACAGCCCGGTGCCGCAACTGAGCCACCGGTGCGCGGTCGAGAATTCTACAACTGCGCCACCAGTGCTTCCGACGTTATACGGGATCATGTCAAAACACCGAACATAGACCACGGGTCAGCCAGGAGAAGCAGCAATCATGTTTTGGATTACCCTTTCTGGTAGATGCCGTAAATCTGATAAATGACCGAAACTTCACGGTTTTTTGTGTTTACTTACTTACTTCCTGTGTAAATACCAGTTGCCTTGCGTTTCGACTGCGGC
Source organism: Montipora foliosa (assembly GCF_036669935.1). Lineage (NCBI taxonomy): Eukaryota > Metazoa > Cnidaria > Anthozoa > Scleractinia > Acroporidae > Montipora > Montipora foliosa. The sequence continues at coordinate 29,782,693 of NC_090873.1, forward strand.
AGGTACAAAACACAGGTCACAGGTCACAGGTCATTGTTTTACCAATACAGAAAGTATCCTAAATATTCATAAAAGCTAACGTTAACGAATGTTAAGTTGCTTAGTGCAACTCTAGACATGCATAACATGCAGGAAAACGCCCGTCATTACTCCTATATTTTCAATCGCACAATTTGTGACGTCATCAATTTTGAACAAAACTTGAATGTCTTGGAAACGAGAAAAAATAAACAAAATATGGCACATTAAAGCAAATTTGATTCCCATTTCAAGTGAAATTTTATTAAATTTCTGTACGTAAGTGACTGTTAAAAATAGATTTGACATAAATAAGCATACATTACGTGTGGCGGGAAGAAAGTCATGTGTAAAAGAAGGACTTATAGTCTGAGTGTTGATCGATCGTCGGATCGCTTCGAGTGTCAAGTTGAGTATTGAGTGTTAGATTTCAACCGTGCTTAAGGCCTAAAACGGTCGAGTGAAGTGGTAATTCGTATGGAAAATTGTAAAGAGATTATTCACCAGGAAATGAATTAAATATACCATAAAGATTCATTACATGGTCCTTTCGAGTCGGAGGATACAAGAAGGAGTAGAACAACAAAACTGTTGCCGTCATCGAAGGATTTTTTGAATTGGAAAAACGCGAAGTCTACTCAAAAAGGGTGTTTATGGACATAAAGCGTCATGAATATCGACAAGAACAGGAAAATACGAGATGCACACAGGACCTTTGTGTACAAAACAGTGGGGAATGTGGGGAAAATTTTGACAGAACAGGTGGGAGATTTAACGTCGTTCAGGGAAAAGTTAACGGCTCTGAAAGCCTTGTTGACCGAAAAATTGGAAACGACCAAAAAGCTGGATGAAACAATATTAGAGCTCACCAAACCAATGGAACTGGAGAAAGAAATAGAAGATTCTGGTGAGTTTTGTGAGCACGTTTACAGTATTTTAGCGAAAATCGATTTGAGTTTGGAGAAAGGGAAACATGGCGAACACACACAGGCCCATGCGACAAATCAGGAAAATAGTAGTACCAGAAATGCCGAAAGCGCAAAAGTGAAACTACCTAAACTCGAACTCAAATCATTTTCGGGAAATTATCAAGAATGGCAGGGTTTCTGGGACACATTTCAATCTGCTGTCGATGGAAATACTGGCATCTCGGCCATTGAAAAATTCACCTATCTGAAGAGTTGTGTGACAAGCAATGCTGAATCCGCGATTGCTGGACTGCCTCTGACCGCAGACAATTATAAAGTAGCCATTGACATTCTTAAGGACCGATTTGGTAAACCGCAGTTGCTGATATCAAATTATATGGATGCCTTATTGAAACTTCAATCTGTCAATTCAGTGCATGAAATAAAGAAATTACGTGAATTTTTTGACAAAATTGAAATCAACATTCGAGGTTTGAATGCGTTAGGAGTTGAATCACGGTCCTTTGGGAATTTATTGGTCCCAGTCGTGATGGAAAAAATCCCCTCAGAGTTACGATTGATTGTAAGCCGTAAGTTTGGCAGTGAGGAATCATGGAATCTTGATGCCTTGTTGAGTGCACTGAAAACTGAGTTGGAAGCCAGGGAAAGATGTACTGCAATGAAAACAAGTGGTGCAAATGCCAATACACCCAGGTTTGAACAGTACAGAGCAAGAAGCAAACAACCCCATTCTGCCTCTGCCCTTTATACAGGCAGTGAGGAATTTACTCAACAATGTGTTTTTTGCAAGAAGAATGACAAATCCATTAACTGCATGACCATCACTGAACTGAAAGCTAGGAGAACAATACTGAGACGAAATGGCAAGTGTTTTGTGTGCCTGAAGGGTGGTCATATCTCCACAAATTGTCCGTCAAAGGCAAAATGCTTTAACTGTGAAGGTAGACACCATGTAACCAGTTGTGAAAGAATAAGGAACATTCCAACATCCAGGAATGTAGTTAGTGACGAGGCAACACCACATGGATCTGGATCATCTCAAGATAGGAGCAGAGAAGCTGGAACTTCAGCAATGCACGTTAGCAACAATGCCAACAGATGCCAACTCTGTGTTGTTACAGGTAGCCCAAGCCTCTGTTTGCAGACCAGATAACCAACAACTTGGATTGAATGCCCATGTGATATTTGATTCCTGTAGCCAGAGATCATACATAACCAGTAAGGCATGTGAACAATTGAACCTACCAACCATTGGTAAGGAGACACTTTTGATCAAAACACTTGGAGATAACTCAGCCTCTGTGAAGGAATGTGATGTTGTGCAATTGTGTGTCAGAACATTGCATGAAATGAATGTGTATATCACCTCATATGTTGTACCAGTAATTTGCAGCCCAGTGTCCAATCAACGGTCTCGAACCACGTTGGAATGCTACCCCTACTTGCAGGGTCTACGACTTGCATGTGATACAAGTGATTCTGTCAGTGTTGATGTGCTGATAGGAGCAGATTATTACTGATCGTTCTTTACTGGGAACATCATTAAAGGAGATCCCTATGGACCAGTAGCCCTTGAAACCAATTTAGGTTGGGTTTTATCAGGACCAACTATGTGCTCAACATTGACAAGGTCATGCACTGTGAATCTGAGTTCCACGCATGTGTTAAAGATAGAGTCCACAGAGATAAGTGATATGAAGGATGATCTGCAGAAATTTTGGGACTTAGAAACTTTGGGCATTAAGGAACATGAAACTTCAGTCTATGACAAGTTTTCAAATGACATCACATTTACTGGAAAGAGATACTAGGTCAAGTTACCATTCAAGGATAATCGCCCCATGTTACCAGACAATTATACAGTGGCATTGCGTAGACTGACAACAACAATCAAGAAGCTCAAGAACCAACCAGAAATTCTGAAGCAGTATGATGGTGTGATTAGAGAGCAACTGCAGAGTGGTGTGGTTGAAATGGTACCACAAGATCAAATACCACCGCCTGGAGATGTCCACTATCTTCCACACAGGACAGTAGTGAGACTTGACAGAGATACAACTAAGGTGAGAGTTGTATACGATGCCTCATCTAAAGTGTTTGGGCCTAGTTTAAATGACTGTCTGCACATTGGACCTTCTCTTAATCCCTTGTTATTTGACATTTTGCTGAGGTTCAGAGTCCATGAAGTTGCCCTAACTGCAGACATTGAGAAGGCGTTTTTGAACATTGAGATTGATCCTGAACACAGGGACTTTGTGAGATTTTTATGGGTTGAAGATCCGAATAAGGAAAGTCCAGAAGTCATGGTACTACGTTTTGCACGTGTGGTATTTGGTGTAAACTCAAGTCCTTTCATTCTAAATGCCACAATCAGACACCATTTGAACACATGTTTGCCAGTGGACAGTGCACTTGCAAGAGAGCTGTTGAAGTCTTTATATGTTGATGACTATGTGTCTGGAAATGGTGACGTGGATAGTGCGTTCAAATTGGCTAAGGAGATAAAGCTCTGTCTTAAGTCAGGAGGCTTCAATATGAGAAAGTGGAGTAGCAATCCAGAAAGTCTGCTGAAATCACTGGAACAAGATGAAGCTTTCAGTGATGACTTTGAAAAGAGCAATGGACCTAGAGTAGAAGAAGAAGACGAAAGCTTCTCTAAATCAGTTTTCAAGCAAAGTACAGAAAAGGAGCAAAAGGTTTTGGGAATGCTTTGGAACCCAACCCAAGATGAACTGATTAATGATCTGAACAAGACATTGGGAGATGTAGATGCCCAACCAGCAACAAGAAGATTGATTCTCAGTACAGCTACAAGGTTTTTTGACCCCTTGGGGTTGATAGCTCCGGTCATTCTTCCATTCAAGATGATGTTTCAGAAACTTTGCAAGGCTGGAAAGGACTGGGACGAGTTGGTCGATGCTGAACTCAATCACCAGTGGCTGGCGACTCTATCGGATTTGAGACAGGCTGGAAGAGTGAGCTTTAAGAGATGTTATGCTAAGGGATTGAATGGAGACAAGGTCAATTCAGTCCAACTTCACTGTTTTGCTGACGCATCGGAAAAGGCTTATGGAGCTGTGGTCTACATGAGAGTAGAGTATGAGGCGAGGGTGGAATGTCAGATAGTATCTTCGAAGACAAGAGTTGCACCATTAGCTAAACAAACTATCCCTCGTCTGGAGTTGCTGTCCAACTTAACTGCGACCAGATTGTTGAACAGCGTGAGTCAAGCATTAGACGGCGTAAAAATTGACGATATTTTTAACTGGACAGATTCCA
>NC_090873.1:29791918-29806918 GCF_036669935.1 Montipora foliosa
TCAACGTGTTTCTTGATACAACGTTCCGTATAAAATAAACTCTTAGGCAACATTTTCGTGTCGAAGCACGACAGAGAAAACAATTCAGTTCTGTTTGTTGCGTCACCCGTGGTGACGTCCACCGACCGGGCGCCGGGCTGCTCAAAGATTTACCGTAGTAGGTGATCACACAGCTCGCCAACAATAATAATCGTCGTTGCAAAGTACAGCAACGACGCAGCTCAACAAGGTCGAACCGAAAGTATACTATGGCGCCTCTGGCAGCCGCAAAACGGTCCACGTATGACCTTGGAGCACAGCTTACAGCCAGCTGGAATCAGCTGTATGTTTTTAGTGGCCATTTTCGCCCTTCTTTCTGTGATCCATCTGGACAATGTTGAGAGATTTTTGTAGATGGGATAAATTTAGTTGAAAATGATTTGTACGAGTTATGCGCCAATCAACTCGAAACTTCAACACCCCGGCCCGGGCAAAGCCCGGGCAATTGAACTTTTGAAGATTGGATCGTTCAAATTCCCGCCCCCTCGGGCCAAAATGCTGTTCAAATGCCCTACCCTATCGTCGGATTTGTCTGTCATACCCTCAGTAGAGAACAATCGTCGATGGCTCCTGACGTCTTAAACAAACACCTTTTGAAGACCTTTTTTGTAAGCCAATCGTTCACAAATTCCACATCTCTTCCATGTCGTCCAAACACGTGTTTTATAGATGTTAGCGAATCCGGCGCCTGAATAAAGTCAGCCGTCTCCTCGCCCAAACCCGCTCGCCCCTTTGGCGGGAGACGGCTGACACTTCAGACTACGTAGCGCCTGAAAAAAACTTATTTGAAATCTAAGACGTACTTTCGGTTCAATTTTCCCCACCCCACGCAGGCAAAGGTCAAATTCCCCACTCCTCGGGCACAGAGGCTAGTCAAATGCCTGTGGTTTGCCCGGGGTGGGGGATGTTGAAGTTCGATTTAATCGGCGCATTATCGTTAAACTTTTGAAATGGTGATAATGGATGGCAATAATTAAAATTGTGCATTCTCTTCAAAACGTTTCTTCGAAGAGACATATGGTAAACTAAGTTGTTTTTTCACGCGAGCTTAATGGGTAAATATTTAAACAATTTTTTTGCATATCGGTGCGCTCCAAGATATTTCGTTTCCGATACTTGCTATTCGATCACAAATTGTGTTGCTTCAGGGTGTAATAATTCATAACAATTGTCTCCTCGTTGCATCAACACATCCACAATCAACTTGAAATTGACCCTCTTTGCAGACAACAAAAAATTGCTATGGAAACATGTCAAACACGCGCGTTCAACCAAATCATCTCCCTTGCTGAGACAACACGCTATGTTTAAATCATGTGTCGTTATGTCCAATCTGTGAATTCGTTTTGCCAGTATCATTCAGTGAACTACGCTGAGATTTTAACCCAAAATGTCTCTGAAACAATCGAAAGATTATCAGAATTATGAGGCGACAAAGGCTGAAAAAGTTAAGAAAAAAGGGGACGACTTTATGGCTGATGCCCGGGCTGATGGCCGTTGGAGATCTAACCGGGAAGAAGAATTACATCGTGAGATTGAAACTGTGTCGTCAGAAAAAGCTAAGGGTTTGTTTGGAGATGAGAGAGAAAGGCGAGCTTGGCTCGTGGCGGTCAAAAAGTCCGTGGAACAAAGTATTCAATCGCAAGTTCGCGCGGCGTTAGGAACCCCGCCTGGAGAGAAGCGAAAGAAACTCCATGAGAAAAGATTAGCCGAAGAAAGGCAAAGACGACAATTAGAGATCAACATTGACGACAGACAACGCACTGCAGAACGCCGTGTTTATAACTATCCTTGTTTGCGTGATGACGATGGGCTGCTTCTTCAAAAACGTCAACAACATTTGCAAAAGTACGCTACAAGACGGTCGATGAGATTTGGTGACGGGAATTCAGTGACACCAAGTCGATTAGCCGTGGACTCCGACCTGTATTTAGATCCCCTTTCCAGTGAATTTAACAAAAAGTTTAGTATTTATACGCGTGCTGCCTTAGAAAATGCAGATCGTGACAGAGCACATATGAGTACAAGTTACAAAGCAAATGTTTACAAACGCTCACCAGGTTGTGTATGGCTCGACAACAATGGCGAACGGCATGAAATCGTGGGACCATTTTGGCCAAAAGACCACTTGCCGCGTTATTCATGTCAGAAACACATTCACTTTATTCCAGACTTTGTTGAACGGTTGAACACGGAAGGTAAGTGTGTGAACTAGACAGAAAATGAGAAATATATTTATTGTGTAACAATGATGCATCTTACATCTGCGTCTCGATCGTCTGTTTAACTCATCACTTTGCCCTCATTTTTTGGCAATTTATTTCACTCAACAGACAACCACTCTTCCATGCTATTTGGACGAATTTTGTGAAGTATAAATAACATTAAAACGTGTTCCAATATTACGGGTCACGCATATGCATGACATCGACATTAATTTTGTGTGCAAGACGATCGAATTTCAAATCCGTCGATATCATAAAATTATCAGATCGAACGTTCTCAATGATCGAGAAATTGTAATGTTTGATTTTCCGCGCTTCTCAAATCTATTTTGGATAAAAATCATCGTAAAACTCTTGATGATTTAGCTTGCGTGTAGTTTTCGAGTGTTAATTATTTTCGTACAAACAACGCTTGTTTACACTTCCCATTGATGCCATCGCATGCTTTGTTTATTTTTCATGCTCTCTTTGCATGTAACTATAACTTCAAATGCAGGAACGATATCGCAGGTGAACGAAAGACCTTTTCTTATTTCGAAAGTGGGAAAGCTTTTATAAAGGGCAGTTTTGCGTAATCGCAAGTTCCTCGGAGTTTAATGAAGCATATAAATAGATGCACGCTGAAAATATGTTGAAAGATTGTTGAATGAACTTTTAAACTGATCTAAACTTTTCTTCAACATCGTTAAACATAAATTTTCCTTTCGTCCCTGGAAGTTTTGAAATTGAATATGTACAATTTATGTTACATAATTGATGCGCCTTTCCTAGAACAATGGAGTATCAAGTATTTATGAGTCATTGAAGCAACTTGACTCATGAGTCAATGAGTTAGTGCAGTTATCCTAACCCATAAAATGAAAGCTAAAATTTCAGGGAGTGTTTAAGCCTAATCACTGAAACGAGGGCTTAGGCTTAATCAGTAAATTATTGCTAATTGACTGTGAGTCTCATGACTCATGACTCATTGACTCATTGACCATTTTTGCTCCTTGTAGTGGTGGGCCCGTTTAGGAATATAGTAAAACAAGGAACTTTACGAAAGACCACGGAAACAGAAGCGGCAATGCTACAAAGTTTATTCAGCAAAAAGTAAAAATATTCTTTCCCCCTTGAGCATAAAGTATCCAGCCAAATAGAGTACATTTCCCCCATAATGATAAATCGCCAAAGCTTCCTGCATATTTTTGCATGGGCCTTGAATAGGGGTCCCTAGCCCAGACCTAATCATCCCTCCCCCTCCACCCCTTACCCTCCATCCCTACCCCACTCCCGACCTCTCATCCCCACCCCCGGAGTTGGCATGCCACAAAGTTAACGCCGACGATGAGTCACTTAAAATATAAACATTGGCGTGTTTGGAGATGACAGAAAAAAAATGGAGAGAGCCAGCGCACATGCAAAGCATTACTGTTCTCGTACTGTTGTCTCTATATTTTTCAGGGGACAACTCAAACACTGGAACCTTGTTATTGGGGAATGAGCATGTCTTATATCCTCAAGTGTGGAGAGGAAACCTCACAGTTTACGAGAGACAGAATAAGGGGGAGGTATAACTGTTGTCTGAAACATGTAAACTAGGTTCCCAAAAGTATGTGCACTTTTGATCAGTTTACAGTCTCTTTCATGAATGTACCCTGTCCATTCAAACCTTAGCCTGCAAGCAGGCTCTTTGCAGGGCAAGAATGTGAGTTTTTGCCAAATCCCTGTAAAGAGAGCCTGTTTGTATGCTAATCAGAAGTGGTCAGACTTTTGGAATCTTTAAGCCCCAATATTTGTGATCCTGCAGCAGGGCAACACTGTACGTTTTTGAATATGTGATATTGTTGCTAATTCAGCATAGTTCATATAGATGAACTGGTTACGAAAGTCTGGAAATTCAAAAAGCGAGAACAGTGACATTGTGGGTTCACACCTGAGTTTTGAGGAAATTAAATCGAAGCTTTAGATTGCCTGTCTTTTACAAAAAGAGGTATAGTTTGTAAATGGTTAGGGACAAAACAGCGAACAAAAAAATAAAACAAAAAAAAACTTGTCAAGTTTTATAACCATCTTGTAGTCCATATATTACCTATGCTTGCGGTGAGTTATAAATGGATTAAACTACATTTTTCCAGAAAAAAAATAGAACATTCTAACAGGTAGAATGCAGCTATTACAAAAATTACAAGCCCGTCAGGATAGACAAAGAATTCACAATGGTTAAGTGGTTTTCAACAAACTGGGCAAACCTGCCGACACAATTGAGTTGCATTCGAATAAAATCCAATGAAAATAGATGTTGTTACAGGGGTGGATCTAGGAGGAGGGTGCAGGGGTGCACACACCCCACCCCCCCCCCGTTCCTGTGGTATTCACCAGTCAGCTGCCCATTTCTTTAATTGGTGCACCACCCTCTAAGAAAAATCCTGGATCCACCCCTGTGTTAAGAGTTATTACTTAATTTCCTGCAAACACAAATTGCTGAGCTGTATCTGTGTCCTACATAGATTTTAATTTGCACTCCCTATGGTGTGGTCTTGAAGCAATGGACTGGAAATTTCCAGAATATGCCAAGTATATTTTGTCATTTAAATAAACAGGGATACCATTGAAATACATAGTACTTTCTTCTATTTATTACACAGGCAAATCACAGCCTTGTTGTGCCTGCTGGTTGTGCTCCTTGTCTGACATTTGAATCTCGTTTTGAGTGTGGAAACTTAAAGCAAGCCAAACGCATGTAAGTAAAAACTGTTTTCTCTTGGAATCAAGAAAATGCAGAGAACTTCAGAAAAACATAGCATTTATTTGCTACTGTGCACATTTAGTTAGTACACCAGACAAATTGCAGTGCAGCGCAAGTTGCGATGTGATTTTCTGGGGGGAAATATGACGGTATACCACAGGTAAAGTAAGTATACAACAATACAATACAATACAATACAACTTTATTTCACTACGCTAGCCACACACAACAAAAGCTGGTTTCCAGGTGGGGCGTAGGTAAACACGTTACAATAAAGTATAGATATATATTTAAAATAGAAGTATATTACATAGAATCAGTGCGATCCAGTAGAAGGCATGGAGGGCGAGGAGGTAAGTTTGCGTTTGAAATCAGAAAGCGATTTTGCGGTCTTTGCCTCGTAGGAAAGATTATTCCAGAGCATTGCACCACTATACTTAAAGCTGCGCTTCAAAAAATTTGTGTATGGCCTTGGAAGTGCTAGATCAGTCTCGATATTCCTAAGATTGTAATTTATGTTAGTATCATTCAGCTTTACAAAGGAGTTACTCAGTTGGGGGGCAGATAGATCATTGAGGATTTTATACATAAGGGTAGCCTTTGTATGGAAGCGCCTGGTTTCGAGGGTTGTCCATTTCAGGTTATTCAACACATCTGTGGACCTAACATCATATGAAGAGCCTGTATATAACCCTTCCCGCACGATTTTGATTTTTTTGTAATTTATCTTTCAGTTGCTTAGCACATGTATCCCACAGGGGTGAGCAGTAATCAAAATAAGGTTGAATGAGTGATCTGTATAAAGTTACGAGGGTGCAGAGGGGGACAAAAGGCTTAATTCTTCTCAAAGCACCTATGCCAGCACATGCGTTTTTACATATATACTCAATATGAGTTTCAAATGTAAGCTTTTCATCTAGTAGAACTCCCAAACATTTGTTAGAGGTTACGCGTGAAACCAAATTATTATCAATGGAGATTACATTAGGTAAATCTCCAGATTTAGTGTTCAAATTATATGTTGACCCAACAACCGTTAACTTAGTTTTGAGAGGGTGGAATTGGAGCTTATTAACAGTGAGCCAGTCGCTTGGATTTTTTAAATCAGAATTTATATTATTGGCAAGTGCGCCAATATCAAAACTAGAGGTAAAGATTTGAGTATCGTCTGCATATAAACACGGGGTAGTGAATTTTAAACAATTTGGTAAATCATTTATGTAGATAAGGAAAAGGAGAGGGCCAAGAATAGGGCCTTGGGGAACTCCACAGAGTAAGTTACTTTGAGAAGATAAGCAACCATTTATTAAACATTATTGTTGTCGGGCAGTAAGATAAGACTTGAACCACATCAATTCTCTATCAGCGACTCCATAAAACTTAACTTTCTCTAGTAAAATCGAATGATCAACTGAGTCGAAGGCCTTACGAATATCAAGAAAAACTACACCTGTCAATTTTCCCTTATCCATATTATCAGACCAATCATTGCACATTTGAATTAACGCCGAGACAGTCGAGTGGAGAGGGCGGAAACCAGACTGGAATTTAGAGAGAACAGAATTAACTTTCAAATAGTGATAAAGCTGTTGAAAAACTTCTTTCTCGAAAACTTTACTTATTATTGGCAGGATTGAAATGGGTCTATAATTTCCCATATCACGACGGTCATTGCCTTTATAGACCGGGCACACACGCGCATTTTTCCAGTCATCAATAAAAATTCCAGAGGAAAGTGACAAATTAAATATAAAAGTCAAAGATGGAGCAATTATACTAGACGCGATTTTAAGGACCTTGGCAGGAATCTTATCAAGGCCAGTGTCTTTCGACACCTGTAAGTTTTTTAGCGTAAGCGCAACATTTTCCACTGGTATATTACAGAATCGAAAGGCTGGAAAACTATTCTGAATGTTGCTGAGATATGTGTTAACGCTATTGGAGGACCTTTTCGTTGATTCAGCGGCCAAAGTTGGTCCTATGTTTACAAAAAAATCATTAAATGACTCGGAAATATCTTTATCGTCAGAAACAATTTTATCGTTAACAAGAATCAGGGGCACCCAACGAATCTGTTCCTCACATTATCTGTTCCCCAGAGGAATCTTGCTGGCTGGCAAAAATACAGGTGTTTCGATTAGCTGGCTGGGAAATTTTGTTATTGATAGAGGTTTTGCCTGGGAATTACTGACTTTTTCTAGCATTTCAACCCAAGCTGGCTGTAGAAACTCTGAAGACTGAGGACGCCTAAAAAAAAAAAAAAAAAAAAGAGAGCCCCTTCCCTCTCCCACAGAGTAGTCACAAACATACGACGGCTGGTCAGAGTGATTGGGCTTGCGGAAAAAACCTGTTTTGTCGCTTTTGTTCGGTCGTTTTGGATCAAGGGATTTGAAAGCGCGCGGAATTCCTGGCTGGGAAATTTCTTGTGTGTCTTGCTGGGAAAAAGGAACAGATAATGTTTTCCCAGCAACACTGAAAAACACCTGAAAATGCCTTAATAACATTTATTTTCATTAACTGGGGTATAACGTAAACAATGCATTTTACAACAAATTGGTCGTTGGGTGCCCCTGAAGAATATCATTGACAGGGGAAGATTTATTACCTTTGCCAGTAAGTGAATTTATTAATTTCCAGCCCGCCTTAGGGTCAGTAGCCTTGGACGCATCGATTTTCAGGCGAAAGTAGTCAGATTTCGCTTTACGCATCATAGAGTTTACCTTATTCCTGGCAGATTGATAAAGTATCCAATGGTTGTGCGAGCCGTATTTAATTGCATGTTTTTTATGGTAATCTCGTTCCTTCATCATTTTCTTTATGTCAAACGTGAGCCACACATTCGAAAAAACCAACCCATGATTTAATCTGAGTTCATTTGCTTTGATTTGATTTCTGTGCAATATCCCCATTAGTTTAGCGATAAATACAGTTGACACTTAAATAACGTTCATCATAATCATCATCGTTATTATTATTACGATGTTTACGTTTGATCGGAATAACTTGCTCAGTAACCGGTAAGCTCTCCATCACAGGTATTGCGATTACCGCGCACCGGTAGTTCAGTTGGTTAAGCACCGGGCTGCTGGGCGGGAGGTCGTGAGTTGGACTCCGGCCGGACCAACACTGAGGAGAAAGTGTTGCCTTTGTAATGATATCTGGAAATGGTTAGACTCTCTAGTCTTCTCGGATAAGGACGATAAACCGTAGACCCGTCTTACAACCCTTCAATGTTCATAACCTTGTGGGATATAAAGGAACCCACACACTTGTCGCAAACAGTAGGGCATGGATTTCCCGGTGTTGTGGTCTGTCTTCTGTGGTGTATCATGGTTGGGTGTGTAAAATGCTCGGAGATACTTGCTACGTATGCGGGAGAGTAGGGACGATGGCCGCGATATGTGAATTTCACGAAAGTTATTTTTAGGTCGGAAATCTGTTTCCCGAGACGTTCGCGACTATTAAAGAAGACGTCATATGAGTGAATTTATCTGGCAATGTGCAATGGCTTTCGGAGTTGTATTCTTCACCCAACAAGCCATTCGATTCACTAGAAATTGTAGAGTCTATCTCCAACTCCATGATATTGGACAAGATAAACGAATCTCGTTGCTTCTGAAACTCGTTTTCGTCAACAAACCGCAATTCTACTCGGATTACCATTTTGAATTATCTGACTTTGGGGACGTATCGGGAAACATACTTCCGTTTCTTGACATCTAAAAATAACTTGACTGAAATTAACATATCCCAAGGGCTAGGCTGGGAGACTCCCTCTCTGTCTCCTTAATTTTCTCTTGGCTTCATCAAGCTACTCTAAAATCTGAGGGTAAATAGAGGGTATTACATGGCCGCGCGGAGCTACAAAATTTCTCTTCGAGTGTTGAAAAATATTTCTCCAAGCGGCCATGTAATATTTTATTTATTATATAAACACCAATGAAATACTAAATCATTCACGAAAGGCATCGAAAGGGGCGATTTTCATATGTAACCATAGCAACAGTGATCTTTTCACGTGTGAAAATAACTCTAAGAATAGCTGTCCCCAATGCAGATATGTTACTTTTTTTCTCAATGCGCATGCGGGCGGAATTCTGCGAATCCTGCAATCTGATTGGCTCTGGGAATGGGCGGAATTTTTCTATCTTGCCTGCCAACTCGGGTGGAATCTTCGCCCAGGTTGCGTGAGCTTGTGTGCGTGAGCTTTTGTTAGGACCAAAAATAGATTTTTTGAAGCCTCTTAAAAGGGCTAGGTCACGCTATTTTAGGTAATTTTGTTTAATTTTGTTAATTATGAGCTCTAAACGTCAAATTGGCAGAGCAAGAGTCTTTCATTTGCAAAATCACGGCCACATAACAACTGAGAATGATTTTCCAGCTTTGTAAATGACATTTTGATATAGACTTAAATAAATTTGAAAAAAGGTGGGCCGACGTTTTTCAAATTTATCCAAATTCAATCCATTTCAATCCTCTCCAGCTTTGTCCATCCATGCCCCTTCTTGGCTTCCCTGTGTTTTGTTAGAGTTCTTCTATAGTTTTGAACAGTTATTTTGATATTTTAGTTAATTCTATGACCATTCGATCAGTGCTGAAATTGCCTAAAATTGCGTGACTAGCCCCTTTAAATGTTTTCAAAAGTAAACAGTGTTGCTTTACAAATTAATAAATATTGCCTGCGTCCTTGGGCCGTACTCGAGACCTCAGGCACAGTTTTTCCCGTACGGACCGACCAAGGCCGGCGAATAACATATATTTTTTATATGACAAGATGATATATGCGAGTGACGGCGTCTCCTTGAGCAAGACATCTTTCGAGTTTTCTGAGGAATTAGTCTCTTGCAAATTTCTGTATTAAAAAAGTTCAGCTACCACTTAATTTTCGGGAAACAAAATAGTAAGCTAGGCATTTCGAGGGTGGTTATTTTCTCCGAGCGATTTCTGAAAGGAAGATTCTATTTCCTTAAATAAACGAAATTCGCACAGATCGCGTTCTTCAGGCCGCTAAAATATATCTTTAGAGAATCTTTATCCATTACAAGAAACTAGGAAAATGTTTGCTATGGCCTTCTTATTGAATTTTTCCGTTCGGTTTCTCTGGCTCGCCACCGACAACAGCATTGACCAGAAAGAGCTAACGTCATCAAAGGAAATATTTGACGTCATCTGTTTCCATTAATGTTCCAACCTTATCTTATAGCGATATTTCTCGTACGTCACATATTGTCATTAATATGCCAACCAGAAGGTAATTGGCTGTTGAAACAATAACTTCTTTTGTTTCGTGGATGGCAAATATCAATATCAAAGGAAATGTGACGTCGATGTTCGTAAACAAGAAATATCGCTATTGGCTGTACAAACGTTTTTGTTATTTAAGTGCTACTATGACAAAAAAATCAATTATTTTTCTTTGGATTTCAAAAAATATGGTAATTCTAAAACACTAAGTGACGCAAATTTTAAGCCTTGATTTCAACAAGACATCTGTTTATTTTAACCGGAATTTTCCCATTTAATGGTCCGCCATTACTAACTATAAAATCTTGAGAGAGCTGGATCAAGGAGAAAATGACGTCAAAGACTCACAAATTTAATAATACAATGGGTATGTACACGGCTGAATTAATATGCGGCACGAGATTTTCGGAATTGAAAACTCGTGTTTTGCGTATATAATAAGCTGCATTTAGACGCTGAAATTTTTAGCTAGTTAGGAAGCGACGTCTTTTTTCCAAGATCTAACCTTTGAGGTTTGAACGTGACTAATGCAGAAATCCAAAACTTGCACTCAAAGTAAACAGCCTTTGGAAAAAAATCAAAGCTCAAAATTTTACCAGTCAGGTGTTAAGCAAACATGCTTTCAAAATCTGAAGAAACAAGGAAGTGATATTTTGATCATAGTAGCACTTTAAATTTTTCTAACCAATGGAACAAAAGAACACTTTGTTTTGAAACAGGCTGATATCTTCCCTATTATCTTATGTCTTATTTCTTTTTTATTGCTAACTTTTAGTGGCAGTTTTGAGTACGACCTGGTGGTGAGTTCTGATCTTTACACCAATCGACACATGCAATGGTGAGAATTAATTATTATTAATTATTGCCAGAAACCCATAAGGGTTGAAACGTGTAACGGCCCCTTGTGTGCTGGGAATCAAGCTTCTGAATATTCAGTTTGCTAAGTACCATATTTGGAACAACAAGAGCGAGGGGTTTCCAAATATGGTACTTAGCACTGAAACATTCAACCAATCAGTTCGCACTGAATATTCGGAAGCTGTGAACGCGCGTTACACGTTTCAACCCTTATGGGTTTCTGTTATTACTTATTTCTTGCCATTAAAAGAGAGGTATTCATATATGCAAGGGCGTAGCTTGGGGGGGGGGGGGGGAGGTCCTTGGGTGCTCGTGAACCTCCTTTGTAAGCATTTTTT
Source organism: Montipora foliosa (assembly GCF_036669935.1). Lineage (NCBI taxonomy): Eukaryota > Metazoa > Cnidaria > Anthozoa > Scleractinia > Acroporidae > Montipora > Montipora foliosa. The sequence goes on from NC_090873.1 coordinate 29,803,351, forward strand.
AAAGCAAGCAGCCTACAGTATTCAGGTGGCGACAATCTGTTGAGTACTCTCTTTGACACAATGTGACCACCCTCCCCCCCCCTTTCCCCCTCCCTTTGAAAAATCCTGGCTACACCCCTGATATGAGATATTGCCTGAGTGCCGAGACCCTGTTAAAAATAGGAGAACATACGATCTTATTCAAGTTATATGGGAAGCAAGCAAATAGGCCATTTCCGAGTTCATGTCTGCCTCCTTTTCAAAGCGAGTCTAAGTGCGAAGTTTTTGTAATGGTAATTAGTTCTACTTTACATATGAATATAAACTAATTTTCATAACTAAAACTTCGCACTTAGACTCGCTTTGAAGATGAGGTAGGCTTGAACTCGGAAATGGCCTATTAAGGCAAGCTCTACTATGTAGATTTAGCCATCGGCTCCTGGCAAAGCCTAAAAGCGGAGTTCCCGGGCTATTTATAAAAGTTAACCTGGCTTGAGCCTGCGTTCTAATCGACGCCAGTGCCTGGTCAGCGATCAACTTAAAAAAAAAGCTGACCTCGATGTGCTCCAAACTTGAGCCTGCAATATGGTCACGTGATACTGGTTACATTGGCATACATGGAGGGGTAGACAGTCGTACAGTCGTACGGTGACCAAAACCAAATTTTCTCGCACAGATGGGTTACCGTATTTTCTTACCCAGTCATCCTTGCGTTTAGTCAATTAAGCTCCCTTTTCTGTAATATACATCTAAAAGAAAGCGGCTTGCGACTGATTTTCGTAAAACGGAACGAAAGTACCGGTAATAACCAATTGTGACAGGCGCAAGCAGCGCGATGGACCAATCAGAATTGTGTAACCTTGTAAGTGCATGGGAAAATACGAGCTGTGTTAGCCATGATTGGTTTTGATTTTTCTTCTCGTTGGTTGAAAAAGTGTTGCGATAATTTTTAGCCTATCACTAATCCTACCAATCGCATCCCAACTGAGAAAAACATTTTCCTCTTCTCATTGTAGGTATTATTTTCGAGTTCAAAATATGGTCCCTGGTGTCACGTACAAGTTTAACATCATTAATCTGCTCAAGAATGACAGCTTATACAATTATGGTAGGTGTCAACCAACAGAACATGCAAAGAATTTTTTTTTTACCACAATTGCTTGTAATCTCGTTATCTGATTGGCTAATTTGCCATTGTAGATAAGAGTCTAGACAACGCTGCTCGCGTCATGCTCGCGTCAATTTGTCACGAAAGGTAATAGCCAACCAGGAAAACTCATTTTGGGAAATAAACCAATCATATTGCGAGAAAGTTATAGCCAACATTTGCTACGCTTTCTTTGTGTCATGATTTTGGTCACGCTCTGAAATAAACACTTTCTTTACCGTCGAACATTAATAAGAGTACAGACAACGCTGAACCACTTTCGATTTGTCAAATGGACTATATTCACGTGTCTGTTGACCACTCAGCTTACAGATTCGACTACTTATTCGATTGACTGACAACACACTTTCTCTTACCTCAGTGTGGCCCAGTGGTTTGGGCGCTTGCCTCGAGAGCCGGAGATCCCGGGTTCAAGACCTCAGTGTGGCCCAGTGGTTTGGGCGCTTGCCTCGAGATCCGGAGATCCCGGGTTCAAGACCCTCTCTAACCACTCGTTGAATTTGATCCTGGTAGTCCCTGGTTCAACTTCCCAGCTGCACTTGTAAATAGCCAACTGGTTTGCCTCCGGCCAGTTGGGATTCTTAACAGTTGTTGTTGTTCTGTTCCATCGTTTCGTTGTGTTTCATTGGCCCTGAAAAGCCCCTATGGGGAGCGGTCAATTAAGTACATGTATGTATGTAAAATACGACTTAATCTAAAAGAACATTCCTTCTTGTGACTACACTCACCCTGGTGATCAAATTCCACCAAGCTACAGACGTCATGAAAGACAAAGTCTCATGTTTTTTAAACAAAATTTCCTTCCCCATGTAACAGGAAACTTTAAAGGCAAAAACTAATTTGAGTATATGCTTGAGTATATTCTAGCGGTGTCAAATAATTGGTATTTCCTTTCTCAGGAATGAAGCCTCTGCTTTACTCAGAACGCGAGGCAAAGGACAAAGGACTGGGATGGAAAAGAGCTGGATCAAGTATTAGTTATTACAAGACATCGTTGTACAAAAATCTTTTACTGAATCGCGAAATCGTCTACCACACGCTCACGTTTCACATGGTAAGTTGCGTAAGAACCAGAAGCTCATGACCCTGAAGCGTTTAACTTGGGGCTATTTGAGTTTAAAAATTTCCTTATTTGGATGTAACGTAGCTCTGGCATTTTCCCGCGCGTGCCGCTTCGATCTTATTATTGCCCATATCTGGGCATAAAATAATTGGTGTCCTAAAATCTCCTGCTTTGTTCCATGGAGTAGAGTTGCAAGTTACACGCTTCAAGGTCATTCATGTGGTTCTGGTAAGAACCTAATGCGACTTAATCTTCTTCCTTTTTTTTTTTCACATACAACTTCTCCCACTTTCTATGTGGGGCCAACATTCCTCACGATGGTCAATCGTCTCCACTTGCCCCTGAAATCTACACGTAGTTAGATGCACGCAGAATTTTGACATCCAACACGAAGTGTCCCTTTCAGTCTAAGCATTTTGCTACCTATTTTCAACAATGCATAAGGTAGGTATAAATGTTCGCGTTATTTCTTGAAGAGAACAAATGAAGCGGTTCATCTGTACTTGAGCACTGGAGTCTTGGGGACACTTTGTGATATCAATTGTCTGCATTTCCAGACACGAGTTATGTTGAACTTAGAGCGAAGCGCACTGAAGAGGGTACTACGTGACGCTTATCAAAACCGTCCTGCATCTAGTTTCGTGCATTCCTGGACATATCTGGGGATCTTTCCCGATGTTATCTATGGCGCGTTTTTAGTGTCAAAATACAAACATGCAGTTCAAACGTTCAGTTCAGCAATTCAAACGTTCAGTTTGGAAATTCAAACCCCGGCTCAGTTCGGCAATTCAAACATTCAGTTCGGCAATTTAAAACATTCAGTTCGGCAATTCCAACCTTCAGTTTGGAAATTCAAACCCTCAATTTGGTAATTCCAACTTTCAGTTCTTCAATTCAAACCTTCAAAATTCAAACATGCATGCCATTCAAACTTTTCCTTTCCTATTTGCCATTCATATATTCAATTGATCTGAAGGTTTGAAACAACTGAAATGAATGTTTGAATTGTTGAATTTCCAAACTGAGGAATAGCTAAATTGAATGTTTGAATTGCCGAATACATGTTTGAATTTTGACACTAAAAACTCGCCATAGTTATCCAGCCACCTCTGTCTTTGCCTTCCTCTTCCTCTCTCTTCGTCCACTTCCATTGCTATCAGTTGCTATCACTCACACAACGCTCGTCTGGCCATACCATGACAATCTTCTCTCCTGTATTTTCCTCGATACCCAGTGACTTTCACTGTTCCTCTCATTCTGGGGATCCGGAATGAAATCTTATCTTATACGAGATCTAATATGGCTTAAGATACGATGCAATAGACCTTATTCATAAATGGCGGTCAATTTATAATTCT
>NC_090873.1:29814418-29819418 GCF_036669935.1 Montipora foliosa
TAGTATTATGTTTTCGCACGAAAGCGCACTTGGTATTTCATTCGTGATCATATAATAAATTGCTTTATTTCACGAAAACCTTTATCATAAAATTTCCTTGGAAGAATCTCTGTGGGAGTAGTTGTTGTAATATAATTTTTTCCGTGGTTAAATTTTATCCTCTGTTGTTTCAATCTCATTATCATACATTATTATACCCAAGAAAAATGGAAAGATAAAATTTAAACCAAGTATAAACTTGAATCACAACATAATAACGAATGTGGTTCGGAGTAAGGATTGTTAAAAAGATGGCCTCCCCTCCCCTCCCTCAGAGTGCAAAATCGTACTCGCACACTAATGGAATTTTAATGTCCAATAACAATTTGTTTTGTTCTTGCTGCAAGGCTCCCGATAAGTTCTCGTTCAGTGGATGTAAGTTTCGAGTACGCAAGTGCAAGGAATCAACTGCGCGCGTGGTGATGTGGCGGCAAATGGGAATCGCCAATAGCTTCACCATGGAGGCTACTTTCTGTGGCGCAAACTTTGGTGATATGTGAGTATAAAAGCTTTGATTGTTTTTGGTTAAAGATAATGAAGGCGTTCCTCGTTTGAGTTTGGGGTGGATTAAGGGGTTTTTGATTGGTCGAACCTTTGCTGCCTCCTGATTGGCCGAATAGGAGGGAGGTAAAGTAAGAGTTGAGAGACTGTGGATTGCGTTTCACGGCGAACAAATGGTTGGACATTACGCTCAGTTGGCAGGCGTTCGAAAGGGGGAGGGGATTGGGCACGAAGAACTTCGCACGCGCGGGAGCGCGAAAGGGATAAAATTCACCGGGTGTACTTATCTTACATTTTTTACATTATTTCATTTATTACATTATTTTAAAGGGAGAAAGGAAGACACTTTCATGTGGGTGACTTTGAGGAGATGGGTCGCCATTTCTGTGAGGTGTTGTTGGAATACTCTGAAGCAAAGACAGGCAATCGGTAAGAAACATTCATTTCGTGTATACCATCGTGGAGTCATACACCTTTTTCTAAAATGGCCAATATTTTATTTTAGTATTCTTTTGTTTTCTTGCAAATTAGCCCTTGTTCACTCGTTCAAGGTTAAATATTCTTTTGAATTTTAAGTTTAAGAACGAGGCAAAAAAGGCTAATTTGCAAGCAAACAAACGAATACCAGAATGGCGGCCATTTTGGAATAAGGAGTATAACTCACTATAAGGATTTCTTTTATTTTCTACGCACTTTGAACAGAAACAAAGCACATGGTGGCGGAATTAATAATTTATCGCCTCTCTTCCAATTGTTCCTACTTTTCGGAAGAAGTACTTTGAACAGCAATGTTCAAAACAGATCTTAACCTAGAGCCACAGGTATCCCACGTTAATAGCAATTGAGCAACGTGGTCTCGTTTAAGCATGGATTATGTCAAGCTTGTTGGCAACTGCTTACTTTGCGTGGGAGTTTCATTGATCTTTCTCTTGAAATATCTTTTTATTATATCCGCATGTCCAACGTACGACTTTTATTATTCTCAAACATACTTTCACCTCTCACGGGATAAAAACTAGCGCGCGCATTGACTAGCTCTCCAAGACGATCTGTCGCTTAGGAAATGAACCTCACTGTTTTCCATTCTTACGATACAGGAGCGAAATGACCCAGGCGTTTGTCGAATTAGCCTGTAAGATGACATACGATATCCTGCGACAAACGAAGGGAAATTATCACCTCAAGAATCTCTCAGACAACGAGTCAGCCTTCGCAACGAGAGACGAAAAATCAGAGGAGCGCGAAGGTCACAGAAGCGATGCTCCATCTGAAGAAAACCAAGAAGTCAGCAACAGATCTGGCGACAGCGGCATCAAAGCCTTTTCCTCCTCCGGTGGTAAATCGGTGAATTTTATGGATGTGCGTGTTGAAGGCGCGTTAAAGAAAGAAGACGTTGAAGTGGAGCTTTCTGTGAAAAGTGTACATGCCGACTCCTTCAATGGCTGCCTTAAAATACTGGAGAGCTTAAATCTCGTGGACTGCTTCGACGAATCAGAGTAAGAAAACTACAAACGAATTGTGTGTAATGTAGTTTGAGATAATCTTCGAAGTAATTTCTTAGCTTCGTTAGCTTTGAAAACCATGTCATCACCGCTACCACGACCTTGGGTGGACTGGCACTAGTGAGAATCATGCCGTCAACGAACTATCTAGTCACCCCTTAAAAAGCAGCTGGAAGTAAGAATCATAGCGAAGTCCTCTTGCGTGACTAGTGCCAGTCGGTGACAAATTTGACCAATACAAACGTCTCCGACTGAATATACCGAATGAATTCCCGTAGTTTATTTACAAACCCATGTGCAAATAAAGTTGTTATTGACAGTTCAGTTGTCTTTAGTATGCGTCTGTTAGAATAGCTTTAACAAGAATGTTGACACTACAGTTTTCTGTTGGTAAATTAAGTTCCAGTGACTCAGATAGTGATGGTGATGACACGGACAACAACGAAGATGACCTGGATCCAAGTGGTAACCCGGTAAGGTCTCTGATTGGTTACTCAGAAGTAGCGATGTGACTTATCCTGATTTTTCAATTATTCATGATAGATGAAGCCAAAATCAAAGTCATATCTTTAGCCAATTACGACGGACAAGTGAGTCGATCATAGCACAACAAACTATACGCATCCTTCCGTTATACGCGGGAAAAGGCCGTTGTTTTTACAGTAGAAGTGCACTTCTCGCATAAAAGCTGATGGTGACGTCAATCGTGCGTCTGTCCTCTAATAGATCATAGGCAAGAACCAATCAAAATGCGAGAATAACTTGGGTTATTCTATAAATCAAGCTGGTTGTCAGGCATTTCAATTTAATAATTAGAAAGTAACCACTGAAACGAAACATAATGTGCTTACACACAGAAGGACAGGATTTGAACCCAGCTCAACACATTTGAAAACCGCTCTGTCAAAAATAATAATACCAAAACAAATAAAGAAAATAAATAGAAGCAGTTTTCGGTTGTGTCGAAAAAGTTCACTCTTCTTTCTTTGGATTTGCATCTCCTACAGCTAGCGGCCAAATAATTTCGCGCCATTTTCGCAACCAATCAGAGGGAGGAGCATTTTTGACTTTTCTGTGCATTTTCCCGCGCTTTTGCATTGATTTTGCATTGCCTCCAAAGAACTGACGATTTATCTCGTGCCCTCTTCCCAACCAATCAGAAGCAAAAGCAATTGTGACTTTCGCTTTTATTTTCCTGTCCAAAGCACTGGCTACATACGTCGGAATGCCTAGTCTGTGAGACTTTTAGAATCTGTTAAAGCTACATCTTTCGGCGTTTTTGTTTCTAGAGCGAAAGAAAGAGAAAGAAAAAGAAGAAGAAAAAGAAAAAACCTAAACCCTGGTGGGACACGTTGTCGGTAAGACTTGTTAAACAAAAAAAGTTAGAATTGTCTACGTTAAGCGAACTCATATTACTCTCTGGAGAATTTTTTGTTCGATTGTTGACCACAACCTTTTGCCCTAAATGTGTGGATGAAAGACCTTGCGAAGGAAAGCCACTGTTTATGATCCCAGGTGTCCTTGCGCGCAATGCTCGCGCTAATCTCTCGCGCGCTCTTTTTTTAGATGTGATCGTGCATTCCACTTTCTGTGACATCATATGTCAACTTGCTTTTTTGAAACTGACTGTCTTTTCGCACAATTAATTAACTCAGGCAGCGCCGAGGGTGTTGGCAATGAAGATGAGAACGGCGATTTATCGTAATTGTAATTTGTACATGTGGTAACTGAATCCATAGCATTCACAATAATATGACTCGCGTTGTGTGGCACTGCTTCACGAATTAATCTGAATCTTGCCGCATTCTCTTGTAGAAGCCAACCGGACCTTTTGAAACTAGCCAAAGTATCACGACGAACGAAGATTCTTCAAGCAAACAGGTAGGTTTCAATGGATGACACTTTCCGCCTTTTCACCAGTGAGGCTTGTAAAGTAACATTGTTAACGCTGAATCGCAAGGCTTTAACCAATCAAGTTCAATGATTTGGACCGGGCTCAGATATTACATAGAGTTGTGATAAAGTACAGAACGCTTGGACAGCATAAGAGCAGCCAAAGAGAAGCGCCTTCATTTACTCTGGCTGAAAATATAAACCAATTCGTTTATAACATTCACAAATGCAATCAAAAGAGTTATTACAATCTGAAACATCTAAAATTAAACAACCGACTTTACGTGATAACTATTAATACTATTTAATCAGATCCTTTTGCCTCTTTGAAAACAGAAAAGGGTGAAAACCAACTTTGGCAAGTTTGTGAATCCATATACCAATCGCTCAAACGGAGGAATACCTATCTTTTCTCAGGAGAGAATTCAGGAAAGAGCTAAGAAGGTATTAGTAAAAAATTCGTTAGCTATAATTCAGTACATGTATATTTTATTCCGGCTCCAGCTATGGGAAGTTTATAATTCGCTACTTGCACAATCCCATAATACACCTCTATTACCCCCCAAGACTTTTGCATGACCATTGTGTGCAATTTCTTCTGGGACATGAAAACGTCCCAAGAGAAATCGAAAACAATGCCTATGTAGATTTTTGGGGGGTAAAAGAGGTGTATTACGGGATTTGTGCAAGTAGTGGATATGGAGGCAAAGGGGACCACGTGACCATGATTTTGCCGCCATTTTTCGCGTTTGCCAGTTACCGCTGACCGTTTCTACGTGAAAGTTGGCTTTTTCGCTTTTGCCGTATACGTGGAATTTTCTTCTCGTTTTTCTTCTACGTAACAAGTTGTTTCTGAAAAAAATAGCTCCCAAACTACTTTCCGGTAAGTGAAACAAGGAAAAATGAGGGGTCATGGCTTTAGATCGTTCGTTACTGGCTCCTTGCCGCAATTTTCTTCGTGAACCCACGTTGACTCAAGAAACAGCTTCATTCAAACTCGCAAAATTTGACAGGTAAGGATTTTCATTTAAGAATTTTCATTTAAGGATTTTAACAGCGTCTTTT
>NC_090873.1:29824418-29839418 GCF_036669935.1 Montipora foliosa
TAAATGAATGCAAAATTTCAAGCTTCAGCGCTGGAGGAGTGTAAGATTTTGCCCGTAATGGGTTTCTTTAACCGCTTTGGGGATTTAGGGGCAAGTCTACGGGTGAACATGATCATCCCACTGTTGACCAATCAGTGCGTCACACGATGCAATATCACGTGAGGATGCGTGCAGTCTCCAATCCTGTTTCGTCCTCCAATAAACTGTTCACTCGACAACGCTGAAGAAAAAAATAGGACACAATATTATCATTGCTCAGAAAAATCGCAGATACCACACAGCTGTACTAGATTCAGGGTTTGGTTTGTTCATTCATGTGGGATCTTTTTTGCGATAATTCACTACTTGCACAATCCCATAATACACCTCTATTACCCCCCAAAACTTTTGCATAACCATTGTTTGCAATTTCTCCTGGGACATGAAAATGTCCCAAGAGAAGTTGAAAACAATGCCTATGCAGATTTTTTGGGGTTAAAAGAGGTGTATTATGGGATTTGTGCAAGTAGTGAATAGCGCAAAATTCGCGCTTTGCGCATTTTAGTACACAAGTCCCGTTCAGCGCAACTCGGCTCTGGGGAGAGGGTATCGCCACCCCACTGAAAAATGAAGAAGATAATAGAAAAAAATAGGGACTATAAGTAAGATCTACGACACTGTGACATCCAAAAATATTACTTAAGGAGGCTCGAAAGGGTTTCAACACTTCGAAACTCTCCGATTAGATGGAATAACGCTACAACACCTTATCACATAACAGAAATGTTATGGTACCATATGAAACACCGATTATTTCCAAACAAGATGTGATCATTATTGTGATGTAATAAGTTACCTTGGCAATGGGAAAGCCCAGCAAAAACACCCTATATTTTGGATTTAGTTGCTCATATCTCAAAAACGAACAAGGTGACCCCCCCTTTTTTATTGCTGTAAAGTGATGAGAATGCCATGATGAAACTTTCGGCAAAGTTTTAAAAAATTCTGTCGACAGGATTCAGAGCTACCTTAAAAAATCACAAAATTAAGGTGCCTCAGAATCCACTAAAAAGATTTTTTTTTAAACTTTGCAGAAAGTTTCATCATGCCCTTCTGATTACTTTTTGGAAATAAAAAATGGGGGTCACCGAATTCGTTATTGAGATATACGCAACTAAAGACAACATAAAGGGTGTCTTTAATTACAGGGCTTGCCCGTTGCTATGGTGACATATTACGTCACAATAATGACTCTATCTTGTTCCCTTTGGTAACACAATATTGCCAATACATGATACAGCGTTGTGGTGCCGATCCTTCTAATAAGAGCATTACTTGGAAGCGTTTAAACTGGTTTCAGCCTCCTTAAGGAGGAAAAACACATCCCTTTTCCGTTATTTGAGAATCTGCAAAATGAAATCACCAAATCTGACGAATCATGGAAAACGTACATGTAAACAAACAACACCAAGTGTTTTAACAATGATCCTCAAAGCTCCACTCACAATTTGTACAAGTTGAACAAACTGAAAAATGGCAGAAACGTTTTTTTTTAAAAGAGAACATGCAATTTTAAGAGACGTTTTTGCTGACGTAGCCATAGTAGACCTCAATTCCTAATTCTATCCCCTTTTGAAGGTAAACAACCTGGCCCCAGTTGTTCAAATGATGGATAGTGCTATCCACCAGATAAACCACTATCCAGTGGATAAGTCTTAATTTAAGTGCCACTTTTGCATGACACAAAGTTCAATTACCACTTTACTACATCCATTTAGAAATGGCACAATTTAATCTCTCAAATACAGGATTTTAGTCAGTACCAATACATGTATTCTACTAATCCAGTTGTCAGTTTATAAAAAAGCAGACAAAATGAATACTGAAAGTTGGAAACTCCACTACATGTAGGTCTTCAGCCTGAAGGAGCTCATTATCATCATTCAGAAACGATAACTATAGTAAGTAATTAAATTTATCCATTTCTTAAAAAAAAGCAAGGTTCTGGAAACAAAAGTTGCAAAATTCGCCACAATGGCTTTCTTTGTCTTTCTTTTTCCTACAGGTGATTGGGTTTTTTAAACAAGCCTTGAAATCTGATTGGTTGGTTTGTTTTAGTGTTCCTTTCTCATTGGCTAGGGTACAATTTAGAGCAAAAAATAGTGCAATTCATGAATAACTTGCACTGCTGAGATCCGATCAGATTGCAAGGATCAAAAGCGATTTCTAAATGAATTTAATAAATAGCGAAACCAATTGCACTATCTTTAGAATGGATAATGATTTATCAAACTTTTGAACAACTGCTGCCTGGAAGTTGGTCATTGTACCATTTTTGAAAATTAGGCAGATTTAAACGATGCAAAAAAAAAACAGCCGAGTGGATCCGCAGACTGTTTTGACAATTTTCGAAACAATGACGAAATTCATTGTCAATAACAGGACAGACACATGAAAAACTGACATCAATTTGTTTTTTACAATAACAAAAAGGCAGAGGGGTCAAAATTAAACCAAAACACCAGAAGATCGCGAGACAAAAATGCGAGAAACTTCAATTTTCTTCAAGCTGACGGCACCAATATTGCGCCAATTTTGCATAAATTATAATTTTATGTGTCCGTCCGGTTATTGACAATAAAAATTAGTCAATGAGCGCGCGAGAATTTTGCAGTCATAATTGTGAAAATATTACCGGTAATTAAAAGGAATTTGCATTGAAGTACATTGGCGTTAATTTAAAAGTACTCATCAAAAATTGTCATAAAGTACTGTCTAATATTAAAAAATGAGCAGGAGTGCTTTATCGGATTTTAAACCATAAAGTAGTTTTAGACCCGAAAGGCAAAACATGCATGTTTATTCCACAAAAATGTGGGTCCCTCTGCAGTCCGAATAAAGGTTCAGATTGTGAGAGGAGAACGTTAGCATACAAGGTATGCCTTATTAGTATGGTTTTAAAAGAGTAAAAACTAACATCCCTATTTTAAGGGAAATTAAATTCCCAAGTTGTACTGACCTCATTTTTCACTAACAAATCTCTGATGCGAATCTTCTCGGGATTAGGTGGTACTAAACTCTGCAAACGCACTGCTTTTAGTGCTGTTGGCTGGCATGAAATCAAATGGTTAACTTCTGAGCGCTGGAAAAAAAATTAACTAGTCCATCAATAAGTCAGTCAGTAAGTCATTAGCTAAAAAGTCTGTTGAGCCAATGAAAATGCTGGAAATCTTATTTTTAATAAATAAATATTATATATATAATTATTAGTTTAAAGATGGAGAGTTGTCCATCTCTAAACTTATCATAAATTGTAAATGTGGAGGTCAAGTCAACCTTGGCTTAAAGTGCTCAATGCTGTGGTAGCAGCGCTCGTCTGTCTGACGAGCGCTTAGGCGCGAAACTCAGAGTAACAGAAAATCGATGCGTCCTCTTTAATCCTTCAACTTATGTAAACTTATAATTATGTATTTTGCTCTGCACAGTCTTGCACAGAGCACTCCCAGAACAAGTGAAACAACCTCCATAACTTCATGCATTTTTTTGTGTAAAATATTGAATACAATTTATGTTTTTGTATGAGAAGGGCTGGAAATCCAACAATGTAGTCACTAGCTGGTAGGCAAACTACTAACTGGTCCTTTTGAATGAAAAACATATAAATTATAATGCTTTGAGTGGGAATCGAACCCGTGTGTCCCTGGTTACTAGTCTGGTGTGCTAACTACTGCACCATTACAACAACCCTGCTGGCAACAGAGCAATCAGTGAATTTATAGCCACAGGGTTCACCAGTGTTTTAACATTCAGGAACAGGACATACATGTATATCGGATCATCTGAAGATGATTCCCAGGCTACCAGCTAATAACAAATTTTATTTTTGTATGAGAAAGGCTGGAAATCCAAAGATGTAGTCACTAGCTGGTAGGCGAACTACTAACTGAACCTTTTGAATGAAAAACATAAATTATAATTATATGCTGTGAGTGGGAATCGAACCCACATCTCCCTGGTTACTAGTCGGGTGTGCTAACTACTGCACCATCACGACAACCCTGCTGGCAACAGAGCAATCAGTGAAGTTATAGCCACAGGGTTTACCGGTGCTTTAATGTTCAGGAACAGGACATACATCAGATCAACCGACGATGATCCCCAGGCTACCAGCTAATAACAAATTATATTTTTGTATGAGAAAGGCTGGAAATCTTATGATGTAGTCTCTAGCTACATGTAGTAGGCAAACTACATTAAACTTGTTCTTAGCTGGTGGCCTGGGAATCATCTTGGATGATCCGATGTATGTCCTGTTCCTGAATGTTAAAACACCAGGGAACTCCGTGGCTAACCAGTAACTTCACTGATTGCTCTGTTGCCAGCAGGGTTGTCGTGATGGGGCAGTGGTTAGCACACCCGACTGGTAACCAGGGAGACCTGGGTTCGATTCCCACTCATGGCATATATACGTTTTTCATTCAAAAGAATCAGTAGTTTGCCTACTAGCTAGTGACTACATCGTTGGATTTCCAGCCTTTCTCATACAAAAAAAAAAAAAAATATATATATATATATATATATATATATATATATATATATATATATATACGTGTAATAAAGTGGCTAATGCCGTTAAACAGTGCTCAATACACTTTTTTAAGTGTAGAGCTTTGAAGAAGAAGATATAACGAAGAGACAAATTCTCTGTTACTCCGAGTTTCGTGCTCACGCACTCATCAGACATACTGTTATAAATGTGGAGGTCGAGACAACCTTGGCGTAAAGTGCTCAATGCTGTGGTAGCAGAGCTATAAGTATACATAAGTTGAAGGATTAAAGAGAACGCATCGATTCTCTGTTCTGAACAGAGAATCGATGCATCCTCTTTAATCCTTCAACTTATGTATATACCGGTATATCATTATTTGTCTATGCTGTATCAGTCTGCTAATAATACATTCCGGTATAATTATATAATTATAAAGTCTGTCTGATGATCGCGTAAGCGTGAAACTCAGAGTCACAGAAGAAGTTAATTGTCTTATTGATTAGTTCAATCCTCAGATATATGTATACTACGCTCTGCGAAACGCATCGAGCACTCTACCACAAGGATAGACTACACTCAAGATTTATATATATATATATATAATATTACATAATAATTTTTTATCATGTGTGTGTCAGAAAACCGCTGTGTCATAAAATTATACAGAATGATGCAGTCATACTTATGTGCTACTTGTTATGTTACATGATGTACTTTAAAAAAAAATGTATCAATTTGCTAATAATTATTATTCAATACATTACACAAAAAAATGCATGAAATCCAGAACAAGGGCAAGGAAAACACTTTGTTAAAAGCAACACTTGCCATTAAATATTGTTGGCCAATTCTGAATCTTCAAGAATGGCACTCATATCACCTGAGTTCAGTTTTAGCAAGGAACAAGAATCAAGGAAAGGGGGGACAGTTCGGGAACTTCAAAGATTGTTGCTACGGTCTGACAGTTAAACTGTCTTTAAATAGCGCCCCTAAAATTAATGGAACGAGTAACTGACTGAGAGAATCTTACCTTGTTGTTTTGGTATCTCAGTCTTGTGAGTCTGATTCTGTTTCTGGCTTCTGCTGCTCTGATAGTCAAATGATAATGATTTCACTCATATCCAGAAATGCAAATAATCACATGTAGATGCAAGCCCAATTTTGATATCCAACATTCTCTACTTTGTCAAATCCCATAATACACCCCTCTTTTATCTCCCAAAAATTTGCATAGGCATTGTTTTCAATTTCTCTTGGGACATCTTCATGTCCCAGGACCCAGGAGAAATTGCAAAAACTTACTTGAGCTGTCCTATAATCTTTATATGTCTTTCACTTTCCATCACCTCTTCAACTGGTGGTGGTTTCTGATAACTACACAAATCAAACAACAATATTACACAAGTAAGTTAGCCTCAGGGAAAAGTTCGAATGAAAAGAATTCCTCCACCCAAAAACTGAAGAAAATGTTCCCTTCTGAAGTTGATAGTCAACTACCATTATTAATATACAGTACTGGCCACAGGAATAGCAGTGCATGTAAAATGCATGCAAAATGGCGAAATTACGGCAATATACATGCGCATTACATGCGCATGTAAAATTTTACACAAACTTAATTACAAGCGCCTGAAATTACACGCAGACTGTGTGTACATGTAATTTGTCAGGAGTAAAATTGCCATATTCATTACATGTGGATTGCATGTATTTTCCACTTAGCCGAGGAGCAAGGATGGCACAGTCGGTTAGTGCGCGGCCTTGGTGCAAGAGGTCTTGAGTTCGATTCTCGGATCTCGCATCCTTGTTTCAACTTCTTTCCTTTCCGTGTAGCTAAGTACACTGTAGCTTTAAATACCCATAAAACGGAGCACCGATGGAGAGGGGGGAGTAAAATGAGCGCACTGTCGACCTCAGGTTTGTCAGTTGAATTACTGTTACGAGTTATCGACGTTAAATATGGTTGCTTTACTTTACTTTACTTTTTTTAGCAATGTACATGAATCTGACTATGAAAGTTAGAATCAAAGAGTCGGTATTTCTGTTTGAGAAATTCAGCCTTGCTTGAGTGTTCTTGGAATAAGGTTTTATCTTTGGATTGCTGCCGTAATCCGTCAATAAATCCTTAGCTCTCATTTCAAACCAAGTTAAGTCAAATTTCCTTTATCTGGTTTCCCCCATTTAATCAAATAAAAATCAAAAGTCATAACTGTAATGAGCGAACGACTGATGGAAATGCTTGACATCATGATATAAAATTCCTACCAAAAAACAAGCAAGTCAGAAATTGCACTGCGTATTTAGACATTCAATTTGTTCGCTATGCAGATCAAGCGATCGCATGGCAGGAAGGTGGAAGTTTGAATTGCTAAGGGAAACAATGTAAGTACATTGTAGTAGACAAAATATGAGTGGGAAATATAATCTATCAACCTCAGTTTATTTGCCTTGGGGTTTACAGTCTGAATACATGTGATTCAAATTAACTAAATGTAAGTACCTCTTGATTGGTAACTTTGATAAATAACATTATTATTAATTTGACAATGGTTACTTCAGGCTATGGCAAAATCTGCAAATTAGCACACTCTTCATAGAACTCGACCAAAAAACTCCCACTGAAAATCCCCTTCTTATGCAATAAAAGATTGCAAATGAGAATAGATAAATTAAATAAATGTTAAGGTACTGTAGGAAGGAAGGTACAGTACCACCTGAAAATATTGACCCCTTTACTGTGTCATTGCTGCGTCACCCTGTCGCGACTTTCCCTCAGTATTCCCGCGGCAGGACGATTTTCTGCCGAGGAAAATTTACAACTAGGCTCCTGGCCAAAGTTGCCGCGGGAAAGCCAAACGAGGTAAACCCTCAGTAATTAGAATTCCGCGGTAGAGTTGTAAATGGTTTCCGTTGACTTCGTGTTTCGATAAGCCAGATTATAATGTTGAAATCCCACCGAAGAACAGATTAAACACTCTCTAAAGGTGTGTCCTGTACTTTTGTTGGTTATTTTTGGTTAATCCATGTGGATAAGTGACCTTCCAGTAATATACTGTAATACAATAATTTGAAAAGCTTACATTCGTCTTGACTTTTCCAAGTCCTTTAATCTTTTCCTTGCAGCAGACATGGCCTCATTGCATTCCTTAGGAGCTGCCTCATACTGCAATAAAATAATTTAATCAAACCTTGTATTCTTTTTGCCACTATCGATATAGCTACATGTACAGTGTGACATTTATTTTTCTCCTTGGCATCATCTTCTGTTAACTGAGCCACAGCACTGTCAGATGAACAAGGCACTACTGGCAAGCTTTGAGGAATTTGTTGACTTCACATTTAAATTTTATGTAACTCAATGGGTAGAGCACAAAATCTGTGCAGTTAGACTGAGGTTGTAAGTTCAAATCCTGCCAAAGAGTGTGATTTTTCGATTGTCCTTTAATAGCCTGTTGCTAAGCAACTATGTTACAGGGATGTTGCTAAGCGCCTTCAACCGGATGAATTTATTCTTAGCTACAACCCTGATGTTATCATGCATTTTGATACTGTGATTCTCTACAACAAAGAACAAGAGAACCTCTGTTTGAGGGGTTCCTTGGAGCTCTTCTCTCCCTCAAACTAGTGCAAAAGAAAAGAGCTCAGGGGCATCAAGATGGCTCCCGATTATGATAATGGATCATCCAAATTTTTTTGGCAAAATAATGATTCCAAGGGGATAAAATGAAAATCTCAGATTCCAACAGGTTCTGTGCAGACCGTTAAAAAAAAGGGGGCAGGGGTGCAGATAAAATTGGAATGACCCAATTACTTGATGCTACAGTAAATATACATGCATGAGAAAGTAGATATTTAAGCCCTTTTTAGCTTCCACAATTCTAAGTTTATAATACGCAAAAAATAACAACAACATGAAATTGAGAAAATGTTTCTTTTATTTTTATTTTTCTCAATTTTATGTTGTTGTTGTTGTTTTTTTTTTTTTTTGCAAGTTATACATATTTCATTTTGGAAATACCGAAATGTAGGAATCTAGAAGTTCAGAAAGGGACGAAAACAAAACAATTGGAGCCCAGGTCCACGGGCCACCCCAGTGTGGACCCAGTCCATGGACCCCTTCATGGACCTGGTTCATGGACTACCCCTGTGGACCACCCCTTATATCTTGTTAAGTTACAAGCGGAAAAATCTTTAGACGAAAGAGAGAAGTGATTGTCGCACTTACTTAACCAATTTGAGCAGTAGTCCATGACTAGAAGCGAACAACTTCCATATTAAGCCTATGTCAAGGCAGTTTTGTGGACCAATCTATTTTTAGTCAACCTTTTCCGCAAGAAACAAAGACAGTTCCTGTTTGGTGATGCTATGACGTCAATAAATCGCGGTCTGTGAAAACATCGCTCCTAGGTATGGGCTGTACAGTAAAAGAGACAATAATTATTGTTTAAATTGTCCAGATACTGTAAGTACCAGGATGACTTCTCTTTCTTGTCTTAAGATCTTTCTGCTTGTAACTTTGAAAAATGAGCGGTGGTCCACAGGGGTAGTACATGGACCGGGTCCACAGTGGTGGTCCATGTTTTGTATACGTCCCTCAGCTGCTTATTTCTTACCGCTAAGTATTTGCTCCTCTGCTGCGGTGAAAGCTTCTGTATATCTTTTTTGCTCAACACTTTCCAGTTTTTGGCCTGGAATCTCTCTCCCTCTCTTATAGTTGTGTTCTCGACGTTTGGCAACTTTACGCTGGAGGAAGATTTTTCCTGCGTGAAGAATTATAAGAAAAAATAGTAGTAAAATTCTTATTTATTTGTTTTTATTTCTTTATTACTATTTATGGCAACATAAATGTATTACAAAGGAGGAAGAAAAAAAGAGAAGGAAAATATATCACCATAAGGATGATACACAAAAGAGTCTGAGACCCTACACAAGGCAGATCACCTAGATATGCACTTCAAAATAATGATAAAAATGATTACTGAATAATGATATAACCTAAAAAAGATTTTGTGTAGTTACATGAAATTAATTAAGACTGAGTTAAATGTTTCATCAATTTAATTCTAAAGGTCTTCAAATTAGAGCTATTATGTGAATACTACTAGGTAAGCTATTCCAGCTATCAACTATCCTATAAAAATAAGAAAATTTATAATATTAAATTTGTTCTAGCAAAGTTCTTTTTTAGCCTCATACTATCACAACCCCTGACGATGTAATGATCTTGCCTGGAGTAGAAATTAGAAATTCAGATATTTAGCGAGGTCCACATTTAGATAACCATTGATAGCCTTGTTTAGAAATGTGACATCTGCCATAAATCGCCTTTGCTCAAGTGATTGAAGATTGAGTTTCTTTAAACAGGAGGCATAGTCAATGTCTGACTTGAGGATGAGCCTGGTAGCTCTTCTCTGGACACGTTCTATGATGTCAATGTTCTGTTGGGTGTACGGAGACCATACAACAGAGCCATACTCTAAGTGAGATCGAACAAAAGAGCAATATAGTGTCTTGAGAGTTGTGACAGCAGCAAAGTCCCTACAGGTACGGGATATTAGGCCCAGCATTCTCTTGGCTTTGGAGACATTCATGTGGGAATTCCGGGATAGGTGACGGTCGACAAGCAGACCCAAGTCCTTAAATTCAAGAACCACCTCAAGAAGTGATTCATTCATACAAAGTTCAGTCTTTACTGATTGCACTTCTCTAGATATCCGCATTATTTTACACTTTTTAATACTAAAACCCATTCTATTTAATTTACTCCAAGTCCAGAGATTGTTGAGGTCTTCTTGAAACAAAGTGCCATGATCATGAGAATTGTCAATTACTCTTGAAGTTTTACAGTCGTCAGTACAAAGGGCGATGGTATTACCAGAACAGACGAAGTCAGGAAGATCACTGATAAAGATAACGAAAAAAAGAGGACCCAAGATAGATCCCTAGGGAACTCCTGATGTAACATTGCACCAGGAAGAGTGCTCGCCGTCGATGATGACTCTCTGATAATGTTCATACAAGTAATCTGCACACCAATTCAAGAGGAAACCGCCAATACCAAAATTAAATAAGTTTTGTTAGTAGTAAGATGTCCTGAGGTACATGTACTCGATCAAACACTTTGGCAATTAAGTCAAGAAACACAACGTCAGTCTATCGACTCTCGTCCAAACACTTGGCCCAATGATGGTACGTTACGACAAGTTGAGTTACACATGATCTTCCTTTAATGAACCGTGCATCTAGTCAGGGAGGAATGGTGCCACATGATCATAAATCGCAGAATGAACAATCCTTTCCAAGCACTTTTGCAGGAATGGAAATTAAATAGAGCTTAAAAGAGCGTTTTAATTTCTAGGCTACGTCAAAGAGATTCACTCGAATATTAATGGATTAGAAAACTGTGACAAAACCTCTACCTACCATTATCAAAAGTTAAAAACATGAGTTAAAGGAAGCAGTTGAAATGAGTCCATCGAAAAAACAACTAAAAGGAAGCGCCATCTTGTTCCAAATTCTGGGGTAGTTGCCATGGAAACCATGTTCCAGCTTTATCAAAACGAGGCTGATGTAACTGCTGACCAACTGCTGAACAAAATGGAGATGCTATAAAACGATATGTGACTTGTTGGATGAGAAAACTGTTATCCCAAGCCATAGTTCTAAAAAAATATGAAGGTGAAAGTCTTGTCGAGGAACCCGGCAGATTATGTGCGAGAGAACAAGTCAGAAATTCACAAACTTCATCGTAATCTCGACCCAGCGTTGCACCCTTTGGAAGCTCCACGTGAATACACACGGGCGTTAAATGCGGTCAAACTCGAGCGTGTTTTCGCAAAACCGTTTGTTGGATCGCTTGATGGACACACAGATGGCGTGAATTGTATTACCAGACATCCTAGAAGTTTATCCGTGTTGTTGTCGGGTTCTTGCAATGGAGAGGTAGGTGTTTATCGAACATATACAGTGGTAACTCGATTTAACCACAGGGAGCCCAGACGCAATGTTTGTGTTTTTCACCGTCTTTATCAAAGGTTCATATTTTAGCTTCATAATTACGATCTAGCAAAATATATTTACAAAATAAAGCCTGCCTGCCTCTCCAGTCCAATTGTCTTAGGTCGTTCTGGCAGGTTTAAAAGGGTATTCAGTGGTCGAGTTTCATCTTGCACTGATTGACTATATAAATGCTTATTATTATTATTATTATTATTATTATTATTATTATTATTATTATTATTATTATTATTATTATTATTATTATTATTATTATTATTATTATTATTATTATTATTATTATTATTATTATTATTATTATTATTATTATTATTATTATTATTATTATAAAATTTAATTTGTTTTTCAGGTTTGCTTGTGGAGTTTACCCAGACGTGAACGGTTCCGAACCTTGACCGCTCACTCAGGGTTTGTTCGTGGGTTATGTGTCAGTCCTTCTGGAAACACATTTGTCACTGTAAGGTTTCAACATTGAAAATCAGATGGTAGATGAAATTAAGTTTTGTTCTTGGTCTGTATTAAAGCTTTTAGAGTGAGGTGCTTTAGGATGCCTACATAGCACCTGTGAACAAAAAGTAGTGTTTCGGAAAAGAGGGGGATCTCAGGTTAAAAACCCTAGAAGGTCAGCTTTAGGACCCAACAAAATTATATAGAAAATTTATAATGGTTTGGTGGGCCAGGAGCTGTGGAAATTTGACCTGCTGGAATTCCTTGTTGACACCCTGCCTTAAAAACGTGCCTGGAAGCCTGAAAAGGTTGTGGTCTTTGTGGTAAAGTAGTGACAAAAAATATACTGGTACACTGTACAATGTCATGCTAATTATACTGTGGGAGGTTGTGTGCAATGTGGCCACATAAAATTAATGTAGACTGCTGTGTTTTGACTGCTTGCCATCATCATTAGACAAAGATAAGCAGTCAAGTTTACAGTGTTTCAGAGTTGTCATTGCACTATTGTTGCACCAATTGACTGAATAAAGGAGAGGGAATTGTACAGACTCTACTTTTTAATGCTATGAAAATGGAGAAAACATTGTTAAATTTGTGCAAAGTTTACAAAAAAGAGGCATTCATTTCTCTCTCCTCTTGTGAGAGGTACAAGTCAATAATTATGGCCCTACAAACTTCATCAGCTGAATTTGAATAGATTTATTGCATTTCCAAGACGATTTTTACTTCAATTTAAGAGACTTTTCTTTCATTTCCTAACCATTGGGTCAAATCACTTTTAGCAGGTTTAAAGTGAAATTATTGTAAGGATTTAGGTCAAGAAATACATGAATTGAAGAAAAATTTAATGTAGCATATTTGATGTTGGTGGCCTTAGCAATGAAAACGAAGGTTGAGGATGGGCACACTTTAAAATCACAAAGGATTTAGTTACATGTATCATATGTGAAGTTAATTTCTTTTCATACTCTTGCAGGTTGGCGATGACAAAGTTATTAAACAGTGGAGTATGGATCAATGCTTGGATTTAAGCTTAGCAACAGCTCCTGATCCACTCAACACAATAATTGGCAAGGTATGAAGGTTAGAAAAGCTAAATGCAGAGATTTAGCATTTTGTCTTCATCAGGGGTGATGTAAAAATATAAAAGAAGGACCCTTGCGACAACATCCCCTCACCCCTGATGTAGACGCTAGACGGGAGTGTCAAAATGCTGGGTCTGGGTCTGTTACATGTACGTACATTATTGTAACTTTCTAAGAGCTCTACATTTTAACAATAATATTCACAGTTGGTGAGGTGAATATCAAGGTTTTTATTCACTGATATTCACTCAGCCTGAGGTGAATAATTGTTTTAGTATAATTACACAGGTGATAATAGTATCATTCTAGGTAATCACATGATTTCAATTGCAATTTGGACTAAATAAGCACATAAATTTTTTCAAAGATGAGCAAAATTGCACGAGCCCATAGACCCTATGCAAAAATGGCTGCCTTTAAATTATTCTTTTGTTCATATTCAAAATAGCCCAACTAACCTCGTTCGGAATAACAAATTCTTTAGAATTTTTGTCTCAAAAGCGAGGTTAGTTAGGCTATTTTGAATATGAACAAAAGAATAATTTAAAGGCAGCCATTTTTGCATAGGGTCTATAGGGCGAGCGCAATTTGTAGTCTTGAAAAAATTTACAAGTGCTTATTTATTCCAAATTGAACAAGGAAAATCATGTGATTACAGCTGTACTTATTAATAATATATCCGAGAAAATTTGAGATGGTTAAGCAGAAGAAACGTACGCATATCACGCAATCAGGAAAAATTGTGCCATAAATTGCGCCATCCAGGCGTGAAAATAAATTACCTGTAAGATTATGCGGAAATGTTTGGCCATATTATGCGTACCGGTAAACCTGCGTTGATTATGCAGAAATTACACTGGATTATGCAGGAATTTAAACAATTTATGGAACTAATAATTAGGCCCGTCCAATCTATTTACGTGCTTATGGTAAATCAGGACTCAAATTATTGCGATCAATACAGTTAGGTTTACGACTGAATGTTTTCCCTTTGCGATTAAGTTATCTGGATGAGTTGCCAAATTGCGACCGGCTTTCACTGTTAAAATAAAAGGGTTAGTAATCGGTATTTTACCGAAACTTTTGCTAAAAGAAATAAAGCGATAAAAAAAGTATTTTGTTTCTTGTCATGAATTTTGTTTCAGTTTGGAGATATGGAGCAAAATTGTGATTTGGTTGAACCACAATCCATTCCCTCGATCATTCACCATTTTCAGCAGTTTTTTACACATACATATTGCAGGCTCCTATTTTGTTTTGTACAACTTCATCGCAATGATTGTCCCTACTTTTACAAATGATGCAATTTAATTTGCTGCTATAACTTGTGGCTAAATTTTCATACCTTTTTGCATCTTTTTTAAAAATTTCGAGCCTAGGGTATGTTATGAAAACGGTTTGACTAGAGTCCAGGCTCATTACCGAAAAATGTGTGGAAACCGCTTACGAACTTTCATCTTGTGAACGAAATGGCATGTTTTCTTCAATGTTCAGGAAAATAAGCATTTCAAAATAGTCAATCTCTGTGGCTTTTATGTTTGTGAGGATGGTATTAAAGCAGCTGCTTTATCACTAATAGTATAAGGCATTTCTTCTTTTTTGTGCGGAAAATATCGTAATTATGCAGAGGATACGGATTTTAGGGATCTGCATCGCCGCATCCTGTCAGATGCCGTGTGTACTATACTTTTTGCACTGTGTTACACTTGAACTGCACTGCTCTCAGCCAATCAGAATCGAGTAGTTTTTTTCGTGGAAAGTTACATGTATTATTTGAAAGATATGCATTTTCTCTCAATCAGTTAATTTCTTTGTCTGTCACCTCGGCAAAATGGCTTGCGACCATTTTGGAAAACCGCTTAAGTGATTATCCCAGAAAATTTTCAATAATCACCTAATGTAATTACCGGTATACTAATC
>NC_090873.1:29846918-29856918 GCF_036669935.1 Montipora foliosa
AAAAGAGTCAAAATAAGAAAACCGGTTTTCTTAACCTAAAATTAGGAACAAAATAGCAGTTGGAAATGCACAAGTGAAGTCATCATTGCGAGGTTCAATATAACTGTTTTATTAACATGAAGCACAAGCTTACAACATTTTTCTCCAGCCATGAGCACAAAAAAATAGGAAATTTTGGGTGATGTAGCAGTTCTTGTAACGTATAATGTGATTGGCTCGCTACCTAACCAAAAACATAACGTATAATGTGATTGGCCCGTTACCCTAACCAAAAACATAACGTATAATGTGATTGGCTCGTTACCCTAACCAAAAACATAACGTATAATGTGATTGGCTCGCTACCCTAACCAAAAACATAACGTATAATGTGATTGGCTCGCTACCCTAACCAAAAACATAACGTATAATGTGATTGGCTCGCTGCCCTAGCCAAAAACAAAAGATTAAGCAATTGAAACAATAGACTTAAAAAAAAATTAGAAGCTGCTTACAATTCCAAACTATGGCAGGTTCCGAGAGCTTCTACTACTGGAAATCTTTCCTGAAAAACAATCGAATTTAAAGGACACAGAAAAATAGGAAATAACAATAGCTTGCACCTTCATCAACTATCTACTGTGGCAGCTTGCTGCAGTTCCCCTATTATCTAACCCCCGATTTCAATCTATGGCGATTTAGCAAAACCTCCACACAAGTTGCTATTTGAAACTAGTAATTACAATTGGTGAAGAGTTTTTTTTTTTTTTGTTTACAAGAAGGAAAGTAAAATACATTAACTTTTAAAAGAAGATTTAATACGCTGTGCTTGCTTATGTTAGCTTAAGATTATATACAAAACGAAAGGCATAGCGAAGTCATCTCACCTGAGCAGACTTCAACTGACAGCGCGGCCTCGGCTGAACTCCTACCTCAATTGATCTATGACAACATTTTAACTCGGAAATCTGCCCAACTCAATTGTGCATGAAGCCACCGACGAAACTTCGATCACGCAAGAGCGAGGACTGTAAAGAAGTTCAAAATAGTAGATTCTAAAAGGGCAACTGGGAGATCTTTGGAGGAAAAATTACAAGTTTTACACAATTTACACGGTACGACTTATCGGCCCGACAAAATCGGCCGACAGATCGTACCATATAAACCGGCCTTAAAAAATTCGAGGAGCAAGTAATCGATCAAGACATCTTCGGCCGCCATTTTGTTTGTTATTTCGCTCGCGCGCGTGTCAAAAAAACCTGGGCACAAGCAAATTATCAACCAATTAGACAAAAGTGTCCCTTGCTTCAGTGAATGCACAGTATAACAAGCAAAACGTTTGAAGACAACCAAAACAAGCTAAGTATATATCTTATTTAATATGTCGTACAACGAGGAAAGAGGCTGAGATACAAAAAAAAAAACAGTAAGCTGGCGACAAATAAAACGATGCTCTACATGAATGAGAGCAACTGAGACCACAGGTAACCCAGGTTCACTGTGTGTGCCACATTGGTAAACATAGAGAACATATGAGGCGAAATTTAGGTCTGGAAATGTGCTAGAAAATGGAAATAAAAATCGATGAAACTTACCATGTGGTGAGCTGTTTTTGTCTTACTCGAATACGTACTCGAAGTTATAGGGTTAGGGTTAGTGAGATTTGGGACTCCCCTCCCTCCAGGGAAACTTATTATACTCATCACCAGGCGTCCCGAGTTCAGTGCCACGGTTTCTGGCCGCCATTTTAGCAGGTTAACTTACAAGTTCTACGGAGCCTGGTGGCTTCGCGTTGCTACCTGGAGATGCTTCAGTGGATTCATGGTTTATAGAAAATCATGTTCCACGAGCCTGGCGTGTTTATTTAGCGACTGGATTCGATTTTCGCGAAACAAATCGTGCTTGTTTTGGGTCGATCGGAGTCCCGACGCTGGCTTCACTCTCCTACCATGTCACTACACTATGAAGGAAGGTGAACGGGGACCATTTTCCCCGAAACTTCGTGTACGTATTAAAGACAACAACAGCTCACCACATGGTAAGTTTCATCGATTTTATTTCCATTTTCTAGCAAATTTCCATACCTAAACTTCGCCTCATATGTTCTTTATATTTACCAATGTGGCACACACAGTGAGCCTGGGTTACCTGTGCTGAGACCACGAGAAAACAGGCGAAATATTAGTGACAGACAATGAGAAAGTTTCTTTTTTAATAAAACGAGCTCACTGTGTTTTTTTTTTGTTGTTGTTGTTTTTTATAACACACATTCTTACAGGTAAATAATCACATGATTTTCGAGTGCAACTTGGAACAAATAAGCGCGAGTAATGTTTTTCCGAGACGCAAAGGGACTGCTTATGAAACCGTAGAACTTTCAAAAGCGAGAACAATATTGTTGCAATCGATGCTGAATTGACCGTGACACTGCACAATCTTTTGTTTTCCCTTCGCACGGGTTCGCAAATTAGTTGCGCATAATTTAATCGAAGGATTTGATTGGTTATCTTCTCGAAAAAAGGCGTGTTTTGTGCAGGGTCAAGGCCAAAAATACGGACAAAAACATGAAACAAAAGAACTTGTCTAGTTTCTTAACCATCTCCATGCATTAACTATAGGCGAGTGCAACTTGTAGTCTTTGAAAAAATGTACAAGTGCTTATTTATTTCAAATTGCACGAGAAAAATCGTGTGATTGCTATACAGGAAAAAAATCGCGATAGTTAAGCAGAAGCAACGCACGCGTATCACGCAATCACGGGAACATTACGCTATGAATTGCACCATCCAGGGCTCGCATTTGATTGGCTATCAGTGCAACACTCAGCCAATCAACGCGCTGAATTTTTTTTCATGTATATTATTAGGAAAAAATAAACACTAGCACATTTTTCAATCTCGAACAAAATTGTACCAGCCCATAGGGCGAAAAAATCTGGCGATTACCTAAACCAATAATATGCATAAAAATTTGAGATAGTCGCGCTTATATCGCGCAAAAATTGTACTATCCAGCTAGGCTCGCATTTCATTCGCTATCTCTAAGTTTCTTCGCTAATTGACCAGTTCGATAGCTTGGGTTTTTCCCTTTTCATGCGGTGCCACCTGGAAATTTCATTTGTCTTAGCGAATCAAAATGGAGAAATTTTTCGGTGTGTATTATATAGAATAATTCACGTGTTTCAGAGCGAATTCACGTGTTTTTTTCAGCCTTGTGCGCAGAAGTCTGGCATGGTATAAGTACAAGAATATAAATGTTTCGTTCCAGCCTTATACATGGAAATTACAAGAATATAAAGGATTTTGTTCCAGGCCTTTACATGGAAATTTCCATGGATTTACAAATTGGCATGGTAAATTTACAGAAATAATAAGTACTTTTGCTCCACCCTTGTACATAGAAATTTCCATGGATTTACCAGTGACATGGTAAAGGCTATAAGTAATGTGTCAATAGTTCTCAGAAGATTTGTTGTAAAGCTCCATTTTTTATTCAACGATGAAGTGGTCAGCATAAAATAAATTACATCATATCTGTCTTATGTGAGAACTTTCTTGGACAATATTACAAAGCGTATTGCAAATATTTGCCAGAAAATTTAGAAGTGGCAAAGAAACGTTTCTTAGATTGCTTTTTTTGCCAAATTTTCTGTACTTCAGAAAATCTCAAGTTAAAAAATTACGTGTTTATAGAATAATTCACGTGTTTCAGGGCAAATTCACATGTTTCTTCGTAAAGATTATCTGCAAAAAGAGCTTCGAATCGGTGGACAGGATTTCTTTGTCTTTTCTATTCGACAGCAACTATTCTCGGGAAATTGGTGTCACTAATATGACAATTAAAAAAGAAATAATGAAGATACAAAATGTTCAAGTTCACGTTAAGAGACGGTGCCTTCCTTGCAGGTTTCGTCAGCAGTCTAATGTTCGTTTGTATTCTCCAAACACGAAAGAAGTGTTTGTTAGGAAAATATGACGGTTTGAGACTACAGCAACCTCGATTGGCTCTATCGACTGCCAAGTAGGACAGCTTCGTTCTTGAAATTGGAATTTAAAGTAGGTGAGATTGTACGTCGTGAGTCGTGAGGAAACGAGCCCGCACGGCGAGTGCAATTTGTAGTCTTTGAAAAAATTTACAAGTGCTTATTTATCTCAAATTCACAAATTCACTTGCACAAATCCCATAATACACCTCTTTTACCCCCCCCCCCCCAAAAAAAAAAAATATATTAATCTGCATAGGCATTGTTTTCGACTTCTCTTGGGACATTTTCATGTCCCAGGAGAAATTGCAAACAATGGTTATGCAAAAGTCTTGGGGGGTATTAGAGGTGTATTATAGGATTGCGCAACTAGTGAATTACACGAGAAAAATCATGTGATTACTCTTAATAATATACATGAAAAAATTCGCGATGGTTAAACGCACGCGTATCACGCAATCACGGGAAAATTGCGCCATGAATTGCACCATCCATGGCTCGCATTTGATTGGCTATCAGTGCAACACTCAGCCAATCAACGCGCTGAAATTTTTTTCGTCTATATTATTAGGAAAAAATAAACACTAGCACATTTTTCAATCTCGAACAAAATTGTACCAACCCATAGGCCAATAATATGCATAAAAATTTGAGATAGTCACACTCATATCGCGCAAAAATTGTACTATCCAGCTAGGCTCGCATTTCATTCGCTATCTCTAAGTTTATTCGCTAAATGACCAGTTCGATAGCTTGGGTTTTTCCCTTTTCATGCGGTGCCACCTGGAAATTTCATTTGTCTTAGCGAATCAGAATGGAGAAATATTTCGGTGTGTATTATAAAAGAATAATTCACATGTTTCAGGGCAAATTCACGTGTTTTTTTCAGCCTTGTATGCAGAAGTTTCCATGGATTTACAATTGGCATGATATAAGTACAAGAATATAAATGTTTCGTTCCAGCCTTATACATGGAAATTACAAGAATATAAATGATTTTGTTCCAGGCCCGTTTACATGGAAATTTCCATGGATTTACAAATTGGCATGGTAAATTTACAGAAATAATAAGTACTTTTTATCCACCCTTGTACATAGAAATTTCCATGGATTTACCAGTGACATGGTAAAGGCTATAAGTAATGTGTCAATATTTCTCAGAAGATTTGTTGTAAAGCTGCATTTTTTAGTGAGTTATTCAACGATGAAGTGGTCAGCATAAAATAAATTACAGCATATCTGTCTTACGTGAGAACTTTCTTGGACAATATTACAAAGCGTATTGCAAATATTTGCCAGAAAATTTAGAAGTGGCAAAGAAACGTTTCTTAGATTGCTTTTTTTGCCAAATTTTCTGTACTTCAGAAAATCTCAAGTTAAAAAATTACGTGTTTATAGAATAATTCACGTGTTTCAGGGCAAATTCACATGTTTCTTCCTAACTGATTATCTGCAAAAAGAGCTTCGAATCGGTGGACAGGATTTCTTTGTCTTTTCTATTCGACAGCAACTATTCTCGGGAAATTGGTGTCACTAATATGACAATTAAAAAAGAAATAATGAAGATACAAAATGTTCAAGTTCACGTTAAGAGACGGTGCCTTCCTTGCAGGTTTCGTCAGCAGTCTAGTGTTCGTTTGTATTCTCCAAACACGAGAAAAGTGTTTGTTAGGAAAATATGACGGTTTGAGACTACAGCAACCTCGATTGGCTCTACCGACTGCCAAGTAGAACAGCTTCGTTCTTGAAATTGGAATTTAAAGTAGGTGAGATTGTACGTCGTGAGTCGTGACGAACCGAGCCCGCACGGCGAGTGCAATTTGTTGTCTTTGAAAAAATTTACAAGTGCTTATTTATTTCAAATTCACTACTTGCACAAATCCCATAATACACCTCTTTTACCCCCCCCCCCCCCCCAAAAAAAAAAAAATTCTGCATAGGCATTGTTTTCGACTTCTCTTGGGACATTTTCATGTCCCAGGAGAAATTGCAAACAATGTTTATGCAAAAGTCTTGGGGGTATTAGAGGTGTATTATAGGATTGTGCAAGTAGTGAATTACACGAGAAAAATTATGTGATTACTATTAATAATATACATGAAAAAATTCGCGATGGTTAAGCAGAAGCAACGCACGCGTATCACGCAATCACGAGAAAATTGCGCCATGAATTGCACCATCCAGGGCTCGCATTTGATTGGCTATCAGTGCAACACTCAGCCAATCAACGCGTTGAAATTTTTTTCGTGTATATTATTAGGAAAAAATAAACACTAGCACATTTTTCAATCTCGAAGAAAATTGTACCAGCCCATAGGGCAAAAAAATCTGGCGATTACCTAAACCAATAATATGCATAAAAATTTGAGGTAGTCACACTCATATCGCGCAAAAATTGTACTATCCAGCTAGGCTCGCATTTCATTCGCTATCTCTAAGTTTCTTCGCTAAATGACCAGTTCGATAGCTTGGGTTTTTCCCTTTTCATGCGGTGCCACCTGGAAATTTCATTTGTCTTAGCGAATCAGAATGGAGTAATTTTTCGGTGTGTATTATAATAGAATAATTCATGCATGTTTCAGGGCAAATTCACGTGTTTTTTTCAGCCTTGTACGCAGAGTTTCCATGGATTTACAATTGGCATGGTATAAGTACAAGAATATAAATGTTTCGTTCCAGCCTTATACATGGAAATTACAAGAATATAAATGATTTTGTTCCAGGCCTTTACATGGAAATTTCCATGGATTTACAAATTGGCACGGTAAATTTACAGAAATAATAAGTACTTTTTATCCACCCTTGTACATAGAAATTTCCATGGATTTACCAGTGACATGGTAAAGGCTATAAGTAATGTGTCAATAATTCTCAGAAGATTAGTTGTAAAGCTCCATTTTTTTAGTGAGTTATTCAACGATGAAGTGGTCAGCATAAAATAAATTACAGCATATCTGTCGTACGTGAGAACTTTTTTGGACAATATTACAAAGCGTATTGCAAATATTTGCCAGAACATTTAGAAGTGGCAAAGAAACGTTTCTTAGATTGCTTTTTTTGCCAAATTTTCTGTACTTCAGAAAATCTCGAGTTAAAAAATTACGTGTTTATAGAATAATTCACGTGTTTCAGGGCAAATTCACATGTTTCTTCGTAAAGATTATCTGCAAAAGGAGCTTCGAATAGGTGGACAGGATTTCTTTGTCTTTTCTATTCGACAGCAACTATTCTCGGGAAATTGGTGTCACTGATATGACAATGAAAAAGAAATAATGAAGATACAAAATGTTCAAGTTCACGTTAAGAGGTGGTGCCTTCCTTCCAGGTTTCGTCAGCAGTCTAGTGTTCGTTTGTATTCTCCAAACACGAGAAAAGTGTTTGTTAGGAAAATATGACGGTTTGAGACTATAGCAACCTCGATTGGCTCTGCCGACTGCCAAGTAGAACAGCTTCGTTCTTGAAATTGGAATTTAAAGTAGGTGAGATTGTACGTCGTGAGTCGTGACGAACCGAGCCCGCACGGCGAGTGCAATTTGTAGTCTTTGAAAAAATTTACAAGTGCTTATTTATTTCAAATTCACTACTTGCACAAATCCCATAATACACCTCTTTTACCCCCCCCCCCCCCCCCAAAAAAAAAAAATTCTGCATAGGCATTGTTTTCGACTTCTCTTGGGACATTTTCATGTCCCAGGAGAAATTGCAAACAATGGTTATGCAAAAGTCTTGGGGGTATTAGAGGTGTATTATAGGATTGTGCAAGTAGTGAATTACACGAGAAAAATTATGTGATTACTATTAATAATATACATGAAAAAATTCGCGATGGTTAAGCAGAAGCAACGCACGCGTATCACGCAATCACGAGAAAATTGCGCCATGAATTGCACCATCCAGGGCTCGCATTTGATTGGCTATCAGTGCAACACTCAGCCAATCAACGCGTTGAAATTTTTTTCGTGTATATTATTAGGAAAAAATAAACACTAGCACATTTTTCAATCTCGAAGAAAATTGTACCAGCCCATAGGGCAAAAAAATCTGGCGATTACCTAAACCAATAATATGCATAAAAATTTGAGGTAGTCACACTCATATCGCGCAAAAATTGTACTATCCAGCTAGGCTCGCATTTCATTCGCTATCTCTAAGTTTCTTCGCTAAATGACCAGTTCGATAGCTTGGGTTTTTCCCTTTTCATGCGGTGCCACCTGGAAATTTCATTTGTCTTAGCGAATCAGAATGGAGTAATTTTTCGGTGTGTATTATAATAGAATAATTCATGCATGTTTCAGGGCAAATTCACGTGTTTTTTTCAGCCTTGTACGCAGAGTTTCCATGGATTTACAATTGGCATGGTATAAGTACAAGAATATAAATGTTTCGTTCCAGCCTTATACATGGAAATTACAAGAATATAAATGATTTTGTTCCAGGCCTTTACATGGAAATTTCCATGGATTTACAAATTGGCACGGTAAATTTACAGAAATAATAAGTACTTTTTATCCACCCTTGTACATAGAAATTTCCATGGATTTACCAGTGACATGGTAAAGGCTATAAGTAATGTGTCAATAATTCTCAGAAGATTAGTTGTAAAGCTCCATTTTTTTTAGTGAGTTATTCAACGATGAAGTGGTCAGCATAAAATAAATTACAGCATATCTGTCGTACGTGAGAACTTTTTTGGACAATATTACAAAGCGTATTGCAAATATTTGCCAGAACATTTAGAAGTGGCAAAGAAACGTTTCTTAGATTGCTTTTTTTGCCAAATTTTCTGTACTTCAGAAAATCTCGAGTTAAAAAATTACGTGTTTATAGAATAATTCACGTGTTTCAGGGCAAATTCACATGTTTCTTCGTAAAGATTATCTGCAAAAGGAGCTTCGAATAGGTGGACAGGATTTCTTTGTCTTTTCTATTCGACAGCAACTATTCTCGGGAAATTGGTGTCACTAATATGACAATGAAAAAGAAATAATGAAGATACAAAATGTTCAAGTTCACGTTAAGAGGTGGTGCCTTCCTTCCAGGTTTCGTCAGCAGTCTAGTGTTCGTTTGTATTCTCCAAACAGGAAAGAAGTGTTTGTTAGGAAAATATGACGGTTTGAGACTACAGCAACCTCGATTGGCTCTATCGACTGCCAAGTAGGACAGCTTCGTTCTTGAAATTGGAATTTAAAGTGGGTGAGATTGTAAGTCGTGAGGAAATTTCACCGTGCTTTTATGAGGATGTTATGATTTCGTAAACTGCTTTAGATTTTCCTGTCGATTGAAAGTTTTAGACCGGATATTTTTTGTATTTTTGCATTTGTTATTTCAGGGAAGGAAGCATGTTGCTGAGAAGTTCGTTTCATCTGTCGTTCTTTGCTGTCATTTGACGGCGTTCATTGGCGGAATACTATGAGATTGGTTTCTGTTTTTAATTGACCGATATCTTGAAACATAGTTTCAGAAATAATAAAACAGCACGTCAAGGAACTGCAAACTTCAGACCAACTCAATGTTCAGTGGTGAGTACGTGAAAGTTATTTTCTGCAAATCCCCGCATTTAGCAAACGACTTTGTCGCGAAGGGCTTTAATCCGGTTTTCGGACATACGTTGCATGAAGTAACGAAAGTGGCTAATTCTGAGAAAACACTGAATCAGCTAAGTTGTAACGAACTTTGGCTGCAGATGAATCGTACTGCATGCGAACAGAGTTCAGCAAGTGTACTGATCCAAGTAAAACTCACTGGGGAAAACGTTTAAATGCGCAATTGTTCGCATAAGTCCAGTGGATTGAATTGTCGTTGTATTTCTTCGTTGAAGTTGATTTTCACCGCACCGAAATGCACATCTGGGCCCTACTGTGCTTTTTGCTTTGTTGCATATGGGTCGAAATAACTGTCAACTCTCAGGTTAGGTGGAGAAGATTCCAAGAAGGCAATTTCATCCTCGGAGCCCTGTTCCCAATCACCAGAGGCCATGACTGTGGTATCGTACGAGAAGAAGGGCTTTTCCTTGTCGAAGCTTTCGTCTTCAAGGTAGAG
>NC_090873.1:29861918-29866918 GCF_036669935.1 Montipora foliosa
TAAAATTTGCAGAAAAAAAATCAGTGTTAGAAAATTTTCGCGCGAACGTCCTCAAGGCTTAGAGTTAAACCAGATCAACCCACGAACCTATCTTTTTAAAATTTGTTTGCCGTTGATTTTCATATATTTCAAATGATGTATTGCATAAGAGTGTGGTCGAACAAATGGTTCATGTAAAAAAAAAACTTGCATGACGTGGCGTAACATTGCAACACTTTGTTGCAAGTCGACTGAGCTGAAAGGATTACCGCCCCTACCCTCCCCCCTTACCCCCCCCCCCCCCTTCATTTGCAAAAATAAATTGACGGCTGAATAAAAAATTGATTTGACTTTTTTTTTTTTTTTTTTTTTCAGATCAGCTACGGTGCCTCAAGTTCCCTTCTCGATGACAGGTCAATTTACAGCTCTTTTTTCCGCACTTGTCCTTCTGATAAACAGCTTGGATCATCTTTGGCAAGTCTTGTCGCTCATTTTGGATGGTCTTGTATCAATATTATTTCTTCGACTGACTTATTTTATCTTGACGTAGCGACAAGCTTAAAACAAGACCTTGAAAATCGTACCATTTGCGTCTCTTTGAAGAAGGTAATAAGAAATGGTGAAGAAATACTGCAGTCAGTGTTTGACATTCGAGCCCGTGAAAGCGTTGCCGTAAACGTTATTTTGGGTGGCCATGATCTTGTTGTTAGTCTTTTTACGGAAGTTAAGAAACTCGGTCTAACAAGACAAGTTTGGATTGGATGTCAGGCCTGGGACAGAACTTTGCCGATGGTGGAAAGGTACGCCGATGCTATCGATGGAGTTTTTTGGCTTGTACCACCCGAAGAAGACTTGGGCGAGTTCAAAGCTCACGCCAGTAGGATTGAAAGTAATATCTCAAAGGCATATTGCTCATGGCTCGAAAAGGACAGTCACTGGCCAGCTTTCTGCAAGAGTGAAAATGTTGGGCGAGATAGTGAAGGTTTACCGATAGTAAAGGTTGGATTTGTCATGAATGCAGTCGTGGCTATTGCTTCTGGGCTGAAGATCATTTCTAACTGTGGTTTTCAGAAATCGCAGGGGTTAAACTGTACGATTGGCAATTTTAGCTTGTTCCTCGCCAGAGAACTTATTTTGAGAAGCTTGGGAAATGAGCACTTTATAAGCAATCGAAACATGGATCGGTCTCTTAACGCTATCTTGGATTGGAATGTACAGTATGAAATCATTAACATGCGTTTTACGGAAAAGAGAACCTTGGTTTCCTTAGGTGTCGGAAAGTGGACAGAAGAACAAAAGCTGATCATCAATGACGGCGAGATTCGGTGGTTTGGGAACGAGTCGAGGGTCCCTTTTTCGGAATGTCGAGATAAATGTCCTTCGGGCTTTAATACAAAGTATGATAATAGCACTTGTTATTGGAACTGTGAAAAATGCCCCCGTGGGACTTACCGTAACAACCAAAGCTCTTGTGCAGAGTGTGAGAAGGATCAAATGCCAAATGATGTTCAAAACGCATGCGTGAACAAACCACTAACCATTATCAACACTGGAGACGTGCTTACAGTTCTCTTGCTGTCCGCTTGTGGCCTGGGGGTGATCTTAACGTTGCTCGTTATTGCTGTGATAGTTCGATACCAGGATACCCCGGTTGTGAAGGGCACAAATTTCCCGTTCACGATATTTACTTTGATTGTACTCTTTGTGTGGTTTCTCAGTCCCTTGCTTTACATTGCGAAACCTTCAGACGAGTCATGTCAAGTTAGAATAGTGTCACTCGCCATGACATACACAGCCATATCGTCGCTTCTATTGACGAAAACCAATCGCCTGATAAAGATTTTCTCCGCTAAAACTATCACGAAAAATCCTTTTCTCGGCAACTGGTGGCATGGATTTTTGACTTGCAATCTGATGTTTGTCCAGCTGATGTTGAATGTAGCGTATATATGTTTTTCTCCGCCGAAAATCGCTTATAATTACAATGTCATGGACTCCCTGGTCGTTACTTGTGGCGGAAATTGGCGTTTTGATATTGCCTCACTGGGATATAACACCATGTTATCAATTGTCTGTTTATGTTTGGCGTACCAGGCAAAGAATCTTCCAAAAACATACAATGAATGCAGGTGGATTTGTATTGCAATATTGACAAACTTTTCATCATGGTCGATCATCTTGATAATTCGGTACTCATCGCTCATCGAGGAGATTCCAAGCCTTATTTGTACCATTGTGGTCCTAATCGTTAGCGCATATTCAACGCTTTCTCTTCTGCTCTGTCCCAAAGTTTGGCTTATCTTTTTGCGACCCATAAAAAACACGATGCGGGCGACGATAGAAAGCACAAGACGCTATTCGTTAGAACAAGCCGGTGTGACCAATAGCTCCAACCTTGCAGCTCTGAAGGAATGTCCCAGCAATCTCCTTGCGGGGACAGAAAGCCCGAGACTGCATGACCTAAATCATGATGCCGTTTTTATAACTTTCTACCCTCTTCACGAAGAGATTCGTCGTCACAGTGATGCATGCTTGCTGTCTATGAATCGATTCGCTTGCAGTTTACCCATAATTGGACCAAGGCAGTCTCACATCTCCTCCCTTACAACTGTAAAGGAATGAAAGCCGAGAAGAGGTTTAATTCCCTTTAGAATGTTAAAGCTTAGGCCAACGCAAGTTAATAGTTCATAGGACCAGTCGCCTAGAGCTGTTAGCGCAGACTGCTTCTCTCTCAAAAACAACAGCAGTAACAAGATTTATTACTAAGCCAAGTAGTTCAACGCAACAAAAGTCATTAATTCAGTTACGTAAAGAGAACTGAGGGATGCTCACTTACCGCTATACTGATTGACAGGCTAATCAAGGCAAGCCTGAATGAGCCGGGAATAATACAAAATAAACAGAGTTGACAGTTACAAAAAGATAAGACTCAGACGTTTAAAGCGAAAGAAAAATAATGAAAAAATGTTCAAATGAATTAAGAAATTAAATTAGAGTTCCTTATCTAGTTTTTAGTCCAACTTCTATTGTTTGAATGTTTATAATTGGTTTAGTAAAAAGTCATAAATGATTTGTTTAATGCCCAGTAACTGAGATTAGAAAAAATCACAATTCCTCGCCCCTTCAAAAAAAGAAGACCTTCAATATTTAAGGTCTCGGTAAATGAAAACGAGGTGCCCATAGTGTCGCGCGAGTATTTTCGCTACAAAGGCAAGTTATATATCAAATTAAAGCTAAAAGACTAAATTCCCTTATAAAAGATTTTATTTCATCGAATTTCAAAAGGCGCTTAATTTTTTTGCTCTCGAACTCGAGGTATCGAGTTTACTGCTGAAGCTCCCGCCCTTTCGCGTTGTTATGCACTAGTCATTTGTTTCCCCCACCCCTTGACCCCCGGGGATGGGTAGGGAAATTACATTTGAATGGTTGTAAAGTAGGTGTATTTCCACTGGGGACTAGAGCAGACAAACACACGTAATTCCCCCACCCCTCAGTTCCTAAAAGATTCTGAGTCATCAAGGAAATGTTACGGAGATTACCACAATATACAGTTCTTGCCATTTGTGTGTGCCACATGAACTATATAAGGAACGAAACAAAAAAAAAAAAGAACTAGATAGAAACAAGACAGGAATAAGCGACCAATAAAGAAAAAGTTTAGACATGATTGCTGTTCTTTTGTTTTTTTGCACGTGTGAAAATACTCATTACCATTGCTCTTCGTTTCTTTTCAGTCTCATTCCTCCTAGGTAAGAATTCCCCGATATTTTCCCCTGTATGGAACGAAAATCTTGTAATTTCCCTACCCCCTAGAAGCGTAATTGTGGCGTAATCTCGCGTAATTGCCCTAGTAATTTCCCCATATGTCCCCACTATCCCCGGGGGTCGGGGGGTGGGAGAAACAAATGACTAGTGCATTAATATTCACCCCCTTTTTATTGCATCTGATTGACAGATAAAAGACCTAAAATAGGGTGTGAGGCAATCTCGTACCCAGAGTCCTCGGGCTTTTTGGCCAGCGGGTGAGCGCCCGGAGAGACTCTGGGATAATCGATTTGAGCTATATTTTTGATTGGCCGCTTGCGTAACAATGGCAGTCCGACAGGAAGTCGGTAAGTAATTCGGAAGCCCCAGAATTTGGAGGGAGATTCAAAATCTAAAACAAGTTTCAGTGCTGATTGATTTTTTCTACCTCAGAAATATATAAATCACAAAAATAATTAAACGACGAGGTTTGCATTATGTCATATACCGCACGGGAATTTTCCCACGCTGCTAAAACTGCTAAAAAGTGATTACTGTTGCTGTTGCAAAAGTACCGTGGGAAAACATTACATCAGTCTCTTTGAGGAGAAATCCGTGGAATAAGGTCTTGTCGAAGCCATTCAGAATTACGGAAACATCAACTTGTAGAAGAAGAGGACATTTGTGTCGTTTCCACAAAAAAAAAATTGTCGATCGTGTTGCTTGCACGATGGCATTCTCATTGCATTCTGTACGGTGGAATGTACGCTGAAACACCAAAAATACACTCACCGAAAGCGTCAGAGGTTTCATCTTTACTTGTTCTTACAGCAAGCCAATGATCATTTCTCCATGCCAGTTTCTTTGTGTGTAAGGCTAAAATTCTTGTTTCTCAAACACTTTCAACCCGCCATTTCTACTGTTAACGGTTTCTCTTTTCTGCTTCCGTTTAAACTCAACCATACGTCACAAGACCGGAACCCAAGTTTTCTGGGAAAATGGAGTCGATTATCCCAGAGTCTCTCCGGGCGCTCACCCGCTGGCCAAAAAGCCCGAGGACTCTGGGTACGAGATTGGGTGTGAGGAAATCTGCATATGTCTCGTATTAGCGGAATTATTGCATTTCAAACTAGAAAGTCGAATCTCGATCACGATTTACGCAAAGAAACATAAAATGAGTTACAAAGGGAAATCGGAAAATTCCTCACACTCTCTTTGAGTCTATATCATTATTCATCAT
The DNA here is from genome assembly GCF_036669935.1 of Montipora foliosa. NCBI lineage: Eukaryota > Metazoa > Cnidaria > Anthozoa > Scleractinia > Acroporidae > Montipora > Montipora foliosa. Next base: position 29,866,882 of record NC_090873.1, read on the forward strand.
ATCTGAAAGTTTCAAAGCGATAGCTTAAAACCTGTCC
>NC_090873.1:29871918-29874418 GCF_036669935.1 Montipora foliosa
CGCAGAAGCTGATAATGATCCCTGTTGGCTTTGCGCAAAGGAATTGACCAGCGATCCGCTTCGCCTTGCACACTACCTAAGTCGTATCACGGTGGTGGAGCCGTCAACTTCAATAACATTAATGACTATTTTCAATGGGAAATATGATATTGAAATCGTAGGAACTGTTGGGTGACTCGACGTCTGTCAAATCACGCATATCATCGCCTGAATAAAAAGAGCCTTTTTCTGATAAAAAAGTGTGATTTAGAAATAAGTAGGAAAAGGACTTTTAGCCGGAAATTGTAATCTTTATTTGATTTTGCTAGTCTTGTATCAAAAGCCTTTTCAACTACGCAAAAGTAAAACTGAATTGTGGATGCATATGATTCTTTCCAATCTCGTCCCCAGAGCCAACGTTACCCTTGTCCAGCGGAATGGGCAACGGACCGCTCTGGAAGAATCCAAAACCTGGACCACCATATCCCTGGTTGCGGTTTGTCTGCGCCTGCATGAAGTTTGATGACAAATGGTCGACTTAAATGGTCGACAAAATGCAAAACTTTCATTTTGCGTTGGACTTTGCTCTAGAAAAGTTGCAATTGGGAAGGCTGACTTTGCTTTGGAAGAAGCATAGTATGAAACTGGATGGGAAATCGCTGATATATCAGCTGTTACTTTATGTATTGGACTATTTCTCGTCAAGTGGAGGAGAACTTTCATCAATTATTGTTGTGTGACGCTTAAATGCATTGATGTAAGATCAAAAGATCAAATAAATAAGCTTAGAGGACACTTGAATGATGGAGTTCTCAAGGATCACCGTTACAGCTGTGGCTAAAAGAACGATTGCTCAACCTCAAAAATTGAGGAGTTTTTAAAGTTTCCTTCGTAAACTTTGTTAGCTCTCCCAGAAGTTCTTCTAGAAAACAAACACATTTTTAATAATTTGCTGAAATCAAAAACCTATTGAAGGAAAACATCAAGGGGCTAGTTATAGAAGAGGAATGTTGAGTAAACAGCTGAATATAATATTTTAAAGTGCAAACAAATATAATAAGCATTTTACCATTTGAAATGTGGGTTGAGTTTTTCCCTGGGTGATGAAAATCTTCCACGGCCAAAATCAATTTTGATTCTTAAGACGTTCGTTAGGTGACTTTGGGGGGAGAGGATCTTCTTCTTTACGCTCTCTCTGAACACGATTTACGCGTTGCCTTGTCTCTTGCGACTCTTTAAAAGAGACTCGAACTCCATTATCTTATTCTTAATGTGCAGAAGTTTATTTATACAAGAATGACAGATGTAACTCGAAGAGTCGTGTGACGCCAATTAAGAAATCAATTCCTTTAAACTCTTTAAGTCCTTCAAGGAGTCATAAAGAGTCATTAAAATTCCGTCAGATTTTGACTTTTCCCCGTACAAGCCGAAGCGCAGTCGGTTGTCAGCCACATTACAACAACGGCAATAACGGCTCATAAATAAGATGCCACTGAAATGGGAGAAACCATCACAGAATATCATGGAAAAGTCATCGAAACGGGTATCTCTTAACCTTTTTCTTATCCCAGACGTCACCCCGGACAAGGGAGTTTAACTTTTGTGTCTATTGCAAATTACAGACGCACAGAATAGTTTCATGCCATTATTATGATGAAATTTTCTTTTTTTAAATCCGGATCTTTCCTCATCTGTGTTGAACCGTCCACACATCTTTATGCGCAAAATTCATTCAATTCTTTTAAAATTCGTCTATTCACGACACATTGCTTCCCTGGAGCACCATGGGTAAGAAAATATGGTACCCCATCTGTGCGTCCACACCTCCATGTATGCCAATGTGATCAGTATCACGCTACCATATCACGGGCTATAGTTTAGAGTTCATCGAGGAGGCAATACTCCAGCTAGTTTACAGCATACATCTTTGATATCGGACATCAATGTTCTGGTCAATTGACACCTGTCAAAACAAGGTATCAGCTGACCAGTATCATGTGACCATATCGAGGGCTCACGTTGGATCTTATTGAGGTCACTTTTTGAAGTTGACCGCTGACCAGGGACTGTTATTGGATCGCAGGCTCAAGCCAGTTTAGACACTCACCTGAACATTTACGAGGCTTGACGCTGCTACATGGCCATGCTACGTCAACAAAGCTCTTGACAGTCGACGCTTTTCGTGTTCAGGTAGAAAACGGTTTTGAAAATTTTTTCCCGCATTTTTCGCTGGTTTCAATCCAGGTTTGACATGATACAGTTGTGGTGGAGACACACTGGTGGCTACGAAGTTATTCAAGTCAAGCTCGGGGACAGCTGGCAGACCAGTTCTGACGAATGGAAAGTGCCTATGTTACCAAAAAGTCGAAGATCATTTCCGTTTAGAGCTATAGGCCTAGAACTGTACACACATGACTTTAATCTGTTTGGGGTTATATTGCGCTGAGGGAAGAACACGTTCAAGTTGTAACTGTCCTTTTATTCACTTTTCTCCTCTTTGTAGCTTGAAGCCTGTTATCGA
>NC_090873.1:29876918-29881918 GCF_036669935.1 Montipora foliosa
AGTGTGTATTGTTAATTATTCCTAACCAGCTATCAGGCCCAATTAAGCATCGCTCTTATGTCCTCTTATGTTGGCACTTGCTTCAATTTCACTTCGTCGTCCCCTCGCGCAACGAAAATGGAGCCTGATTGCATGTTTAATTAGTCCGTATTGCTGTACTTGTGAGGAAACCTGATCCCTTCATAAGCCCCATGGTTCTTTCAGGTCTCCTCGCCATTTAATTTTTCTTGTATTTGTATGCCAATTACGTTTTGTAATCCTTGTCTGAACCTACATGATATGGCGAACAGCAAAATGAATAAATAAGTAAATAAAAATTAGAGATGCCCTGAAAATCTAGAAAGCTGGCTGAAGTGAAAGGCCTTGACAGACGGAGATTACCTGATCGCCTGACTCTTCTATTCATAAAACTATTGCGGCTAGTCCTCGTGCCCTCAGATGGACAGATGGTCACAGATGGACAGTTATGAATGTTTGCTGGACCTAACAAGGCCGACTTCTAATTTTTTTTTCGGTCTGTGTTGGTCGCTTATTTTTACATCAACCCGTGCCGTAAGCAAGTATTTCACTTATGCTACTTATTTCGTCTTCCTCAGATTTCATCGTATCTTTTCTTGAATTCTTCGTCGAGCTGGTAACAATGTCTAGGGTCTTACCCTCTTTTTGTACCGCCTCAGACGTCAGGTCTCCCGTTGAAGCGGTGTAGTTTACATGTCCTATATCTCGTCTGGCATTAGTTCCTGAAGCAGTTTCTTGCCGGAAAGATGGACTTAGATGCGTGACGTTAGTCTTAACCGCTTCTTGAATGGTCGATACCACATTTATCTCCGGTCTGAAGAATATGATATATATTTTGGGAACAAACAGGCATCCCATGCATGCGAACGCCGCAACGAATAACGTGAAGGCGATAACGAAGACTCTATTCCTTCCTATCACGTAGTAATACGTCGGTGTGAAGGCAACCGAGACGATGCATAATGCCAGTGTGGAGAAACTTCTCGTCTTTGCTTCGTTGAAATTGTCCTGCAGATGTCTTTCGCGGAAGGCAATAAGGGTGGCTATCGCGAGAATGACTATTGGATAGGCTATGGCTGTGATTTGTGCCACAGCAAAACCTTCGATGCACTCAAGAAGGCGTATGCCATCTTCTTGGTTTTGATAACGAGCCGCAGAAGGCGAAGTCGCTTGCCACGCTATGATGAGAATAGTATGTAGTAAGAGGAGTACACCAACCTTGGCAAGCTGTAAATGGGTTGTACGCATGTTTGTAAATCGGGAGAGCGCTGACGTGAGAAATCGCGTCGTTGATTTCGTCTTGGCCAGGAAAAACGCAGCGTAAGAGCAAAACGTCAACAACAGCAAGACGCTTGTTGTTATACAAGAAGCGTCAGTTGGTTTGTTGACGATTGGAATGGTTGTCACAGCAAAAGACAAGTACAATGTGATGAAAAATATGATCAGAAGATGAGGACTAGAGTCTATAATAATTGGCGTTTTCCGTTGCCGTATAAAAACAACCGCCACCGCTGATAACAGTAGAATACTAAAACAGCTCAGAGTTACAATGGCAATACCACCAGGCTCGGAATATTTGAGATAAATTAGCCTCCGAAGCAGACATTGAGTTCCTTCATAGTTTGCGTAGTGAGTTTCATTGCAGGCTGTGCATTTTGTGGAACCCGATGAAAAGCTAATGGTCCCCTTGTCGCATTTTTGACAGTTCCAGCAACATTCTGATTGTCCAACCACTCTTTCCCCTGGCTGACACTTGCGAAAACAAGTGGACACTGGCTTCTTACCAGAATTCCACTGAATCAAACTGTGATTGACGTGGAAACTCGTTTCGGTGCCATTTTTGCTCCAGTATCCCACATTGATGTACTGTAATTGGCGCTTTCCATTGCTTAGTTGAAGGTTTCGTATGACGTAGTCGCTCGATATTCGCTCGCCAGCTTTGTCGAAGTTGACCCGATTGTGATCGACACCTTGGAAGTCGACATTCGATGCGAAGTCGAAGAGCGTTTCTGGAGTAATCGGACGGGTTGTGTTAGGACACTTATTCGGCAGTTTGCAAGTCAAAATATTATGCATTGCATAAGCAACCACATAAACTGCATCGATAACGTTGGCAACGAAATCTGTGGCAATCTCGTGACTCCGTGGAAGTTTTGCATCAAGATTACATGGATTCCTGGGACGCGAGAGATCCGCGTTCTCTGTAGTCGAACATTGTAAAGTATCTTCCAAGAATCGATTAAACCACGATATATTCTGCGAGTCTCGCAATGACAAACTTCGCATAAATTTGACAAAATCTTGGACTGGTTTAGATCTTATGGAAAAGCTGAACAACCCCTGGAGTATGGGCGCACTCACGTTCAACCTCGAAAGTTCAGAATTTATTGAGTTCCATCCGTCGCTAGTCACCCACGTTCGATCATTTATCTTCATTTGTTCCGCTTGCTTTAATAACCTTTCTCCCTGCTCCAGGTAACTAAAGACAATGACAACCTTAGCTCTCGCAGCGTCTTTCAACTTAGACAAAGCATCCTTAATCTGTTGATCCGAATTCTGCGACTCGAAAGCAATAAAAATGTCGTTAGCTATGCAAACGCTGACATTTTTGGCCGACACTTTAAATGCCGCGGCACCCATCTTTCCATAGTCGTCGTCGCTTGCGATTAAAAACACATAATTCCACTGGAAGTTGTGGACAAACTCTGCCATGGCTTGCGCTTGAAATGTGTCCGAAGGCACAGTTCGCAAAAAAGAATTGTATCGGGTCTTATCGCCGAGAATTCGGCTAGTGGACGCGTAGCTAATCTGGGGGATGCCATACAAACCTAGCAGTCTGGCTACAGGAACCGATATCCACGATGCAGCTGGCCCAATTACTGCCGATATTCGCTTAGAGTTGGGTCGATAGGAGATATTAGATTGACAGCAATCGTCTAGTGACCTGCAGACCGAATTGGGTCGATATTTCGATACAATCTGTATAGTGAAACGCATCGTCGTGGGGATGCTCTGACAAGTATTCTCGATTTCATAACCAATTGTTTTGTTTGGCAAGATCGTCATATCGTTGTTGATTTTATCGACTGCGTACACCATTGCCATCATCCAAGTTAAGCCGGTTGTATCCAAACGCTCGCATTTTCCACCATCTTGGGACGTTATTGGAAATAAGCCCTTCAACATGACGTCCCCATCTTTCCATATCCGCTGATGCACGTACGCGTTGCCGGCAGTTTCAGTGGCTTGAACACATCGAGCAATGGAAACTAGCAAATTCACAAAAAGGATTACATCTGCAGCTGCTATGATTGAAAAGCGAAATACAGGAAGCCTAAAAATTACCATTGTTCGTCGAATTCTCGAATGTTATGTCAAATAGAATTTCCGAATCGCAAAAATAGTTTTCAGATCACGGATAAAAGTGATTGTGAATCAATTTTTCACTGCTTTCATTGCTGTATCAGCTGCCTTTAGCCATGACTCCAAACAATGGCTATGCGTAGACTGTGCTGTCAATATAAATATACAGCTGTCATTTCGTTGGTAGCAAGCAGCGGCACATGGAGGTAATTGCATAAATAACGTCGTATAAGTCGATTAAGCTTGAAAGACTGTTTTTTTTTTATAAGGAGCAGTCCATCCTCTCTCGCTGACGTTTTCTCTCCCATCATTTTTCCGAATTCAGAATTTGAATTGCAAAAGAGTGTTTCATAAATGAAACGTTTTCTTGATGCCAGTGACAACAAAATTGTGCCGATAACTGTAAATATTAACCACAGCGCAGCTGTTTTATAAACCGTACTTGATTTTTCTGTCTCGCTTCCTTTTCCATTACTCAGTTCAAGGAAACAAAATGCTGTCATGCAGTTATTTTTTTTCTTCGTAATTCGTAACTTTTAAGTAAATTTAAAAACATAAAATGCAACACCTTTAGCATCGGGGAATAAATGGTAATTTTATGGGACTGGAGTTGATAAGCACTGGCATATTCCGAAATTGGCACAAACGTTTAGTCCTATTCAGTTGGATCTTTGCTTCTGACTTCATGGCAACATTGCGCAGCAAGAGACGAAATTCGTGATCAAAGGTAGAAAAATAGTTCGAAACATCAAACATTTGCTGAGAAATCTGAAATTCAAATTTGCTCTCCGGAGGTAAGTAATTAGAAATAAAGGTTGGTGGAGTGGATTTATTTAACATCTTCGTTTACTATTATAAAAGTGTTAGTATGATAGTACTGTAGTACATGATAGCAAAAGGGAGGTGTGTTGTGCAGTATGCAAAAAGGAAGGTTAAGAGAATATGCAGACAGCTAAGGAAAGATCATTGATTGAGGAGAGGAAAGAAAAGAAAAGAGACAATGCATTGAAGAGGAAATGAGGGCGAAAGAATGCATGGGGTTGAAAGGAATTGAGAGGAGGAATGGAAGACGAGGAGAGGTGGAAATGATGAGGAAGGGGCAAGCAGTGTGTAAGAAAGGTGCCAATTCACCTTTGTCACTCGGCGGCCATTTTGGAGTCCTTGGGGAATAAAGGCTTTGTCTTTGCATTGTCTTTGCCCGTCCAGCCTCACATTGAATGAGAGGTTCGACGGGCAAAATCTTTTGTTTGGACATTGAGTGATATGGGTCTATTAAGTAATTATTCTTTGATTGCGCTCACGTGATAAGACGGCCATGTTGAGTGGAGCCAAAACAATAGAAAAATGTGGGGTCAGTACGCAGCTATTACAACGGCTCTCGGGATTGGCTCAGAAAGCAATGAACCAAAACAAACAACCAATCAACGATGGACCCTAACCCTAAAAAAAATAGAGCTGAGTCCTAAAGGGATCCAATGAAATAAGAAGTTGTAAAGAGCCGCGTCCTATCTCGGGTAGAATGTAGGTCAAGTTTTGCATAATAATATAATCAAATTCCCAAAAGACTATTTCGCTATTGTTCTTTCCACCAACATGGCGGCCGTGACGTCAAGTGCAAT
>NC_090873.1:29884418-29889418 GCF_036669935.1 Montipora foliosa
TGTGTGTTTATACTAATTAACAATTATGCGCCGAAGGCGAAGTGATTATCGGTGAATATTCACCGAGACATATAGGACACATATTGAGGACTGAGGACTAGTCCTAGTAACATCTCGAGGACTGCACTAACGTGGGCACCTGAAGGTAAAAGGAGACGAGGCCGGCCGAGGGAAACGTGGAGAAGAACTGTGGAAAAAGAAAGGAACCAGCTGGGATGGAATTCGTGGGGGGCTGCGGTCGCATCGGCGGCAGACCGGGATGGATGGCGCAATCTTCTGGCCGGCCTTAAGAGTCCTCATGGGCCCGATGAGGATAAGTAAGTAAGTAGTATTCACCGAGACGAAGTCGAGGTGAATATTCACCGATAATCACTGAGCCTGAGGCGAATAATTGTTTTAATATAAATACACAGGTGATTATTTCAAAAAAGAGAAAAAAAAAAACATTTCAACGCGAAATCAGCTTCACTTACAGTGGCAAAACGACTACTGGCAGCCATTTTGTCCGTCGAGACGATTATCGGCCGCTGATAATCCGAGATAGCGAGCCAATGAGAGCGCGTGATTTTTTATAATCACCTGTGTATTAATACTAAATATAGATATTTTTGCCTTGAAATCACCCTTTGATATCATATGTAAGCTTAGCCAAGGTTATCTGTAAAATTATCAAAACATCTGCAGCTGCTGCCATTTACAGGGGTCCTACAGCCCTTTTGAGTAGTCAAACATTCCTGGTTGCCCCAGCTTCACGTTTATCCACGAAACACGACCCGGCGTATGGTTCCTATAGGACGTTCTTTCGTGTCCCACGTCATGTCCCATCACTAGATTAGGGAGTTTTACATGTAAGCAAGAACAACATAAACGCCACTCCACTGTCTTAAATATTTAGCGATTATTCCATCTTGTTCAACTTTTGCTATACGGGCGAACTATCCTGTAACTGGATCGGTAAGGACGGTTTTAAACGAATGGTTCATTGTTTAAAGCGCCCGCAAACGGGAAAACAATGTTGCGGAAACATTGCTTGCTCCCCTCACTGAATTTTCTCAGAAACATTTTGCTTCCTCAGCAAATGTTTCCTCGTTTGCGCTCCGAGGAAACATTTCGGGAAATGATGTTTCCTCGTTTGCGCACCGAGGACGCCTTTTTCTCACGCCTTTTTCTCACGTCGTCGTCAGCACTTAAAATTTGGTGATTTCACGTTGTTGTCTTGTGGAGTGCATCAAAGAAATGCGTGCCGCACGTGCAGCACGATATTAATTCTCCTTTTTAACCATTGATTTTCTTGCTTTGTGGCGTTGTTGTTGCTTAAATTTCCTATTAGAGAGATTAATCATCGCGTTTACGTGAAAGGGCAAACGCGAAACGGTGGGCTGCTGCTTGTTCTAAAAGCATGAAAATTATGTTATTCTAAGTCGTTTCTCTCATTTGAAAAGTCACTTGATACCTGCTGCTAACACGCAAGAAATGAGCTCATATCAAACGAGTTTCTTCCATTTTTGGCAAAACGCAAATTTTAGTCCACGTTTAAAGTTTGCCGTAAACTTGATTCTTTTATCGCGGGCATAGTATGTTACCACTAAGCTCATTTCAGGAATTGTCTTTGAATTGTAAGCACATAACGAATAATACCATGTCAATCCTATCAGTTTTTATCTTTCGTTAGCTGATTATGTTTTGTTTCATTGATCGAATTTGGTTAAATCCCTGTTCCCGACTGAGCAGTACAGTTTCGGTAGATTTTCGTTTTTTGATCATTTTATCTCTTTCTGACCGGCCAAGTTCAGAAAATTCGAAGTAGTCACTCCCGGTGACACGTGACAGCGGTATACACTTTACATGAATTCATTTCATATGTTCTGCCATTTTCAAACCCTTTGTCTTGAAAGAAAATTCAAACAACATACGTCCTCGGTATGGTATTTAATAACAAAAAAAACCCCAAAATAATGCTATTAGGGGCTAGACCGGGAAAAACCTCAACAGCGTACTGGTTGTCGTTCTGTGATCTTTTTTTTAAGTTCAGTTCATTTGCGTCTTCATTTCTTTGTGCGTGCAAACAGAGCGCTGTGGTACTGTAGTATTCATCGAACAACACATCGGGCATAAGCACCTTCAGGCGCGTGCCTTTTAAATTGCTTTTTAAAATTTTAAAGTGGCCGGAAGCATCCATATAGAGCCAAAATAAAACCAAGAACTTTCGATGAAATGACAAAAACAATTCAAGAAGATAAAAGTTCTGTTTATCACCTGCATCTTGCAATTAAGTAAAACGCTTAATTAATTTTTTGGAATTGTCTTTGCAAGGGACACTTTCGCCTTAACTTCAGATCCGATAGACTACATTTCCTGCTACATCGAATTTACGATTGTTGTTAGTTTTAGTCGCTCACTTATTTTCATCAACTGTGTACTTTACCATTAGCCATTTTGACAAATTATGAGTTAGCTATTTAAATAAAGATTTCTTCCCATTGTGCAGTGGTAATAATTTATCTTGGCCATTTTCCATTGCGAAGCTGGACCAAAGTGTATGGAAATCGTCTAAGACTGCAACAAAACAAACACATCAATAATGAATTATGAATTAGTTATCTAAATGCAAGATCTTATTATGACAATTTATGTTGGCCATTTGCCCATAAGGGGAAGATTGAGGTGATAAGAAGTACGTGACCGCATGGAAATCTGGTGACCGATATACTGCGATATAACAAGAACTTCAAGAAGGTAGGAAACATAGATAGAGGTAACCGAGTATTAACAGAGTTTCTAACGCAACCCTTAAGTTCAGAAGAATCAGATTAGGAACTTTGGGTTTAGTTCTGTAACAGACATATTTCTTTCCCTCTGGCAATTCAAGTTCTAGGTGTTGATTTCTGTTTTGGTGAGAAATTCTAACGTAAATTTACAAAACGAAAAAAATTATATCATGCGACTTCCTGAGGGGAGAGAGAAAACTGAGAATCAAAAACTGAGAATTTTGATGGTCTTATGACAAGCAACAGTTTGCCGTTTTAACGGGCTGGTGAATCTCTCTAATATCAATTCCAAGAGTTTTCTTACGAACAGTAATTTGGACTGTTAGAAAACATTGACATTGTTTTACTTTTCTTTAATTTTTTCTTACACCTTACCTAAACATTTATACACTTGTATGGGCTGTCATTGGAGAAGCAATAGTCCACTTTCGATAGATTAAAATTTAGTCCTAAACAAAAGGCACCATCTCGAGGCTCTGGGGAATAAACTCATAAATCCTTATATTTATTCACCAGAGCCTCGAGATGATGCCTTTTGTTTAGGACTGAATTTTAATATACCGAAAAAGGGCTATTGTTAGCTTTAATAATTTAAACACTTTGTTCACACACTTTGTTCACACATAGCGCTTACTACGTCTAATTTTAATGAAGGTTACGGAAAGACGAATGACGAAAAATTGTAGCTTTAGGACTTGGACGACGAATGTTACAGGTTACAAAACCTGAAAACGATGAAACACAAAAATGAAACTGATGAAAAATGTTTAACCAGCCGAGACGATTACGAAAACATTGCTTCTTTCGTTACGGCTGTAGACAACTGACTAAGTCGAAAAACTGGTAAGAAACTAAAATGGACTCTTTGCATAATACTGTTACATAGTACAAAACCCGCCATGCTGGATGGAAAAAGAATGCAACGGCCTCCAAACCAAAGCGTGCCAAGCGTGACTTTTCTGAGTTTTGGATGTCCCAATGCGTAGCTTGCCATCCAACAGGGCAGATTTTATACCATGTGACAGTTTCATGCAAAGGGCTCATTGAGCGATCTAGTTACTTCCGACGTTAAAATGCGCATAGAGCGCTTCAAAAGGAGAAACCTTTTAAAGGAAAAACCCTCGCGTTTTATACACTGAGTGTAAACTAAAACAAGCAAAGCTGAACGTACTAATGAACAGGCGAGAGGTTAAACACTTAAGGATATAGGAAAGGTTTTGGCGAGGTTTGCATGTTGACCAAAGCTAGAAATTTAAGGACGGTTCCTACTATAATTCAAAGGTATATATTTTTGCGCGGTTTACTGAATATGCGGGAAAAGCAGATCTTGACAAGTGTTATTGAAATCCGAAAAGAAAAGTGGGGTAACCACGCATTCTTCGAAGATAATTTATAGCCAATGTATGGCGTTCTTTTCCAAATTGAAGCTTAATTATCTCTTTTTGAATACCAAGAACACTTGCTAAGTTCTGCTTTCTCCGCATAGTTTTGAACCGCGCAAAGATATCCCTGTATTAATAAGCACCACCCATAGGAAATCCGAGTATCTCGAGATGCGCAGCATGTATGCGCAATAACAATAGTAGGCACCGTTCTTAACACTTAATGAGTCCTGCAGCTTGTAACAGCTCTGGTACCAGCTGATCTTGAGTTGATAAAATATTAACCTCTTACTGGCTAACCGAGCGCCAGGGCTGTACTGGGGAATGTTGGTCCGAAGTCGTGTGACAGTGCGAGGTCCGTACAAAAACGGCCCGAGTAAGTGAGTTCAGCCAGTTGTTCATTATATGGCATCGTTTCTTTTAGTGCTTGGTGAATGTTCCGTAATCTTCGTCTTCCATCAGTGAACTTTGAACATTTAAAACTAAATTCTGCTTGCTATAATTGGACTGTTGTGGTTAAAAAATTAAATTCCCCTTTTTAAAAACTTCTTGGCAGAGAGAAAATTAAGTACGGAGAAGGGCCGTTCAGCCATGGTAAAAGTCCGTTCTGTAAAACCCAGACCGAAATCCAGCCAATCAGAATGCTTTATCTATCCTGAGAATTGCTTGCCATGCGATAAAATTTGATGTATATTTTTTCATATTTCATGTTTTTACTTACTGTTAATTTAATGCGTATAGGAAATCGTATGAACGCGAGTGCATTTCGTCATTTGTGGGCACGAGTGATGTTTTGAAAGTTCTCAAATTTGAGAACTTTCAAAACATCACGAGTGACCATAAATCACGA
>NC_090873.1:29899418-29906918 GCF_036669935.1 Montipora foliosa
ATCCACGTGATGAGATGACCCTGTTCGTGTGCAGAAGAATAGAAAATGGCTCCACACGTTTTGCATAATAATAGAGTCAAATTCCCAAAGGACATTTTGCTGCATTGTTCTGTACTGGTACCAACATGACGACGTCGGATGCAAACCATCAATATATCAAGTGTGTAATATTTCAACTAATAAAGTTAGCCGGTGTTATGAACAACGTATATGCATGACAGAAAGCAAACAAAGCTAATTAAATATTTTCCGAGTGAAACATCGCGCAGGTGGTAAAGCACGTGATGTCTTAAGTTGTTTTCTAAATTCGATAATCTTTTGCTCAGAAAATCACTTCATATTAGCATTTCAAATATGTGGCTGTTACGTCCTCCTCTGTCTCATCCTAACTTAAATTTCTTAAAATTAATTAATATCTGTTAAAACCCTGCATTTGAACCAACCTTTCATCATGAAGCAGTAATGTGACTGAACTATAGTTTTAGCCGTTGCTACAATATGAGAACCCTGCATGTTTTCAACTTTTCACCAAAATAGTGGCCTTTTATTTACTCGCACACACAGGTAATTTTTAAATGCTTCTTAAAATTTTTTTCCCAACAGAAAGGATATGTATATCCATTTTCGTTTGAGTAGATTACATAGCCCATATCGCATTCAGTTCAAGTTCTCGCTGCATTTCTACCTCATAAGAAGCAGAATAAATCGTTGATTCCGGCTCTTGTGTATATCCAATTATTATAACAGCCTGCATGACGGTGTTTTGTGTGATCCGGTATTTAATTTAAAATAATTGCATCAAGCAATATAATTTTCAGTTTACTTTACTTTATTGAATTTGTTGCGCGTACAAAATAACATCAGCAACTGGAGAAGAAACCAGGACGATGTCCCAATTCACATTCAACCCCAATAAATATTAACAAAATAGTAATAATAATTATAATCGTAAAAGTATAGTAATAAAAATAGTAATAATTATCATATGATATTATTTAAACAGCTTTCAAATCGTGTACTTTCATGAATTATTAAAGATCAGAGTTTTTATTTGTTTAGTTACGCCTTAGTTATGGTCATAATTTCGGCGTTGTTAAGTTTCAACTGTCGACCAATTCTCTTCGGTTTGCAACGTTTATGCCCAAAAAATAAATCAGCTTTTAACAGTAAGTACGAATGGCTCAAAGAGGATTTTTGCCTCTTTACATCGTGCAACCAAAGATTGACAAACCTTTGATATTTAGGAGTTTCTTGGACAAATTTTTTTTTTTTTTTGACAAACAATGTTCTTTGACATTCTCGTTGCAGATTGCTCAACTGTGCTGCTCTTCTCGAGACTTTGTCGCTCATCTCGAAGGCATTAGCATACATTCATAGTTTTATATCATTAATCTGAACATAAAGGTCAGTGAAGAGTACCTCCTGGTATATTTAATGGCTTCAACACAGGGACTTCAGAGAAAACGGTTGATTTTTTATTGCTTTTTTTATGCGTGCCTCTTCTGTTTAATTTTCATTCCGAATCTCTCCAAGTCAAAAGCCTTGGACGGATCCATTTTGAACCATCCTACGCAAGCGCTAGACTTCGATGGGGATTTTATCATTGGAGGATTATTTCCCGTGTTTTTGAGCGAGAAAAACGCGACAAAATGCCAAACTACCAATCAGCGTTTCCAGAAATTCGCATCTCCTCGCCGTGGAGTCGAAGGGTGCTATAGAATGAACCTCTTTGGATTGATGTGGGTCGAGGCGATGTTATTTGCCATAGAAGAGATCAACAATAGCACAGAAATCCTTCCTAATATTACGCTGGGATACGATATACGGGACAGCGCAAATGACGTACAATTTGCAATGAATGTTGCCCTTGATTTTATCTCGGGATATCGTGCCCTTAAAGACAAAGGCGATCAATCGAATAGAACCTGTTCTAATTCTTCCGTCATTGCCGTAATTGGAGGCGCTGGTTCTAAAATATCTAAGGCAGCGGGTTATATTCTTGGTGTTGTCTCAGTTCCTCAAATTAGCTATTCATCGACCAGTCCTTCGCTAAGCAACAAAGCGAATTTTCCGTCATTTTTAAGAACGATCCCTCCAGATCACATTCAAGCGCAGGTCATTGCAGATCTTGTGACTTTCTACAGATGGAGCTACGTTTCGACGATAGCTACAGACGAAGATTACGGGCGACTTGGAATCGAAGCATTCAAACGCGAGATAAAGACGATGAACGTTTGCATCTCGGTAGACGAGCTTTTTCATCCCGATTACACGCTTACAGATACCAAAGCTCAGGTTGCTCGCATAGTCCGTGCACTGAAAGCTGACCATCTTGCCAAAGTAGTCGTCTTGTTCTCCGACTTACCAAATGCTCTAGCTTTTCTGGAAGAGGCAGAGCGGCAAAATCTAGAAGGAAAGACATGGATCGGGACAGATTCATGGGGAGATAAGACTTCTGTTTTGTCGTTCAGGGACTCAATTGTCGGTGGCATGCTCTCTGTAGTACCAAGTAAGGGGAATATTGACAAGTTTGAACGACATATGGCGAAGTTAACTCCAAAGAACACAAGACATAACCCTTGGTTTCAGTATTTTTGGCAAGGAGCTTATGGATGTAAGGAAGAAAAAAATGAGAACTTGAATGAAACTCACTTCACGAAGAACATCTCCGCTGGGAAATGGCCAGAGATTTCGCATCAGTCTATCTTGAGTTGTCCTGGCTTTGCCAATGGCAATCTTCCGAACGCTGCAAGTTTGCAATTGAACAAGGCGGCAAACGTTATGGATGCAGTTTACGCTGTTGCATTAGCACTCGATAGAATGGTTAAATGCAAGAATGGCGCTGGGATTTTACCAAATGGCACCTGCCTAGAAGTCAGAAACAGACTGCAAAATGTAGAACTCTTGGCTTATTTAAAGAATTTGTCGTTTACTGGAAAGCTTGGCTTCCCGATCGTTTTCGACAAAAGGGGCGATATAAAGGGTTTGTAATCTTTGTTTGTTTCAGTAAAGTAAATTTCACACCGTCTTCGTTAAAGTGCTACTATGACCAAAAATCAATTTTACTTTTTCTTTGTATTTCAAAACTATGTTAACTGAACTCTAAGTGACCGAAGTCTTAAGCCTTCATTTCAAAAAGACACCTGTTTATTTTGACTGGAATTTTCCTATTTAACAGTCCGTCATTACTAACTTTAAAAATCTTGAGAGAGCTGGATGGAGGACTCACAAGTTTAAAAATGCAATGCGTGTGCACGAGCCTAAATTAATATGCAGCACGGGAGTTTCGAACTTTCAGACTTTTAAATTCGTGTTTTGCATGTATAATAAGCTGCGTTTACACGCTGGATTTTTAAGCTAGTGAGTCTTTGACGTCATCTTATCCTCGATCCAACCCTCTGAGGTCCAATCGGTCAGTCTTGAACGTGGGTAATGGCGGACTGTGAAATCCAAAACTTGCACTTAAAGCAAACAGCCTTTGACCCATAATTCTAAGCTCAAAATTTTGCCAGTCAGGTGTCAAGCAAACACGCTTTCAAAATCTTAAGGAAAAAGGGAAGTGAATTTTTTGATCATAGTAGCACTTTAAAGCCGGTTTCAAACGAGTACGTTTTCCTTGCCAAAGGTCATTGACAAGTTTCATTGGATCATGTGTGAACCACAAGTTAACTTTGACGCGTTTTACCTTGACCAGTTTTATTTGCTCGTGTGAACAAATGATCAAGCCTTGCTTTGATAAGTTTACACTGTAGCCACCAACACAAGTATGCAGCGAACAGCAAATAACGAAAACCCAGGGCGCCAAAAAAAAAAAACAACAGTTTTACTCTCCGTTTTTTTAACCATGACTGATGCGTATTTGACGAGAGAAAAAAGTTGCTTGCATTTGGTCTGCATGGGTTTTGCTTGAGCATTCGAAGAGTCATATGAATCAAAGGTGTTGGGTTTGCACTTGGGCAATGCAACTTTGCACCGCATTTCTTTCCTGTTTCAATCTCTATACGAATTTATATAATAACCCGAGTTATTCACGGATTTTGATTGGTTCTTGCCTATGATCTATTAGAGGACAGACGCACGAATGACGTCACCATCAGCTTTTATGCGAATAAAGTTTAATTCTTCATTAAATAAAACAAATAGATTCCATGTTGCCGTGGGTCTGTTCAGTAATAGATCACAGAAGACGTCAAAATGTGGTAAGAACATCAGTGACAAACTCGGCTATCGCCTCGTGTGCCACTTTTTTGTTCTTACCACATTTTGACGTCATCTGTCATCTATTACTGAACAGACGCACGGCAACATGGAATCTATTTGTTAACTACAAGCTTTTTCTTGATCTTAGAGATTCCAAGGGAAGAGATGTAGCAGAATCATTCCAACGAACAGTACTTTTTCCTGCAATGATCATACGCCATAAAGCGAGCACGAGAACAAGGCCGCTGAGCGCCCGCAATCATTCTCAATTTTGTTGACAAGTTTTCCTTGGTGACCCGTACAGTCTGACAAGTTTTTCAACTTCTTAAGTTTTTCCTTGAAAAGTGCACTTGTTCAAAAGCTAGCATGCAACTTGACAAGTTGCAGAACCAACAAAGAAAACTTGTTAGTATAAATACACAGGTGATTATATAAAATCGCGCGCTCTCATTGGCTCGCTATCTCGGATTATCAACCGATAATCACCTCGACGGACAAAATGGCTGCCAGTAGTCGTTTTGCCACCGTAAGTGAAGATGATTTCGCGTTGAAATGTTTTTTTTTTTCTCTTTTTTGAAATAATCACCTGTGTATTTATACTAAAACATTTATCCGCCTCAGGCTCAGTGATTATCGGTGAATATTCACCTCGACTTCGTCTAGGTGAATATTCACCGATAATCACTTCGCCTTCGGCGAATAATTGTTAAATAAGGAAAAGTTGCTCGAGTGTAACCGGCATACAGGGACGACACAAAACCGGGTTACATTTGCAACCCTTGGGAGAAATGCAGGGTTTTCAATAGGTTTTCAAAGTACCGGATTTAATAATGAAGTACCGGACATGGTTATTTTCCGTTGTAAAGCCGATTTGCAAGTGCATTTGGAGCGACACCTCCCTACTGGGTCCCCTTATAAATTAACCTATAAGGTTAGTATTAGATTCCATCCACTAAAACCACTCTGGCACATTTCCTTACAATTACACGACGTAATATCCCCTCTTAAATATGACAAGCTTACCGCTGTAAAAAGAATGAAATCAGGCAGAATTAGAGCTTTAGTTCAACAAGAAATATCGTTTCTAAGCAAAGCCGCGCTGATCTACAGTATTTAGGTCTAAAAATCACTTTGAAGACGGTTAGCTTTTACTTGTTTTGCTGGGTACCACTATGTCAATACTCTAAAAAATTCGATTTTTCAGGAGCTTGTCTCGTTAGTCTAGTGGATGCAAGGGAACCCATCGATCCGGGTTCAACTCTTCGGCTCGCATAAACTGAATGTTCTCTGCACATTGAAATGTTTGTTTCTTTGAAGTAGATTTGAAGTCTAAAGTAGATTGTACGTCGTGTAAGTTAAATAAGAAGGGAAATGTGGGTTTGAGGGATGGAATCTAATGCTAACTTATAAATTACTATGAAATTACTCAGAAATGCTGTTTACATTGAATTTCCTGAGATTGAAGAAAAGGACAGAAAACTGAAATGCCAAGGATTTATTGCGCGTGGTCTTGTGTTTCTTCAGTCCATCCTGAGATACCCAAGTCCAAAAAGAAAAGGGAGCCAACAAAGCTACATATTTATGGCGTCAAACCACCGGACGTGAAATGGCAAACAATCGGCCGGGACAAAACGTCCGGTCTCGAACGAAAACTCTGTAAATTAATTGCAGTTTTTTAAAGTATAAATAGGGCTATGTTTGTCAGGAGTCCTTCACACCTGAAGTGGTAAATGCTCGAAGGAATTCACATGTCGTCCAGTTAGTTTACCGTGTAAGTTTCATCAAGAGAAACTAGTAGCTAGACTGGCATTACGAGTTTAGAAAACGGTGCATTCTGCGAAAAAGAATGTAGGAGTCTTTCGCTCCTTATTTCTGCTTTGGGAACCTGAGAAAGATTTACGGGGACTGACGCTATAAGAGCTGCTAAACTTGAAAACATTCGTTTCGGAAAGAAAATTTCTTTTGATTGGATACAAGTAGCTACAAGTGGCGGCCATCTTGGTTCTATCAACTTCGATTTCTGTCTTTGTTTTTCAAACAACTTTAAAAAGACACCACAATTTATTCAGTAACGACAACACCCTTGGGTAGGAAAGTATAAATGGTTTAACTAATAATAATGATAACAATGTTGTAAACAAGCTATCACTTATGACTGACAGCAGCTTAAAAAAAGTGAACGGAAATGATGTCTGCTAGTTACGCACCTACTATGCTTGCTTTCCAGAATTTTGCATAAGTATTGTTTTTATTTTCTTTTGGGACCATTGTAAGTCCCAAGAGAAACTGGAAGCAACGCTTATGGAAAATTTTGGAGGGCAAACAAAAGAGTCTTATGGTATTTTTGAAAATGGCCTATCACCTAAAAGCCAGTGTATTGGCAGGTTTTAGTTTAAGTGAATTGAATAAAATTTGTCTTTTATTTTGCTAAAGGAAACTACTTGGTGAAAAGCTTACAACGCGACTCGAAGTCCCCTGGTGGGAAGAAATTTGTCACGCTTGGGACCTGGGAGTGGACTACGCGGAGGCTTCAGTTCGTAAGCAATAATATATCATGGAATGGCTGGACGTCTAAGCTTCCTCACTCGCATTGCAGTTTACCGTGTGAACCCGGGTACTATAAAGTTTCAGGAAGCGTCTCATGCTGTTGGCAGTGCGTTCCTTGTCCTATTGGTTCAATCACAAACGTCAGTGGCAAATCAGCGTGCTCTTTTTGTCGGCCGGGATTCACTTCCGTTAGAAACCGCACTTATTGCCTGGAGCTACCGGAAGTGTATTTGGACTGGGGATCTCCAGCCGGGAGTGTCATTTTGGTCTTCTCTGGAATTGGATTCTTTTGCTCAATTTTTACACTTGCGGCATTTTGCAGACATCGCAACAGTGCCGTAGTGAAAGCATCAACCAGCGAATATTCGCTGCTGACTTTAATCCTCATATCTTGCACTTTCCTGCTTCCGTTACTAAACATTGGTCGCGCAAATAACATCGTTTGCAAAGCGCGACCTCTATGTTTTGCATTCATAATTACGTTTTTGTCATCCCTAATGCTGACCAAAACCTTACGCCTTCTTCTTATTTTTGAAAAGAAAGATCTTTCGGGAAATGTTGGTCTTTATCATATTTGCACACAGCTGTTTATCTCCTTTCTTCTCACACTGGGGATTATAGCTGCAGTCATTTCCTGGATAATTTTATTTCCACCGAAGGTAACTTTGCACTTCTTCGAGACTAGCACCTGTATAGATTGCGGCGAGAAAGCGGACGAGCTGCTCATGGTCATTTTGGGCTACACCGCTGTTT
>NC_090873.1:29909418-29921918 GCF_036669935.1 Montipora foliosa
TCACCGAAACTCGTTCCCAAACATTTTAACTCGAGGCTCGGGGTACGAAATCTATTGTCTACGACCTATATGACCGCCGCGCGAATTAACAAATTGATGTCAGTTTTTCATGTGTCTGTCCTGTTATTACGTGGAATGCCGAAGGCATCCACGTCTTAAAACCGGGCTGGAATCTTTTTTTTGTTGGTAGTCGCAAATGTGCATACCCCACGGATATTGAATTAATCTCCGATCGGGTGGACTGATTTATATTCCCTACGGTATTACCAAACTTCTCTGCCCCGAGGAGAACTCCTATACTTCCCAAGCCATAACGATTTTCTCTGCTAGCGCGTTAGACCACTCGGCTACCGTGACACACTTCCGTCAGTATGGTGAAAGCAAACATTTATAATAGAATCTTTCCGCCCGCCATGATTGTTTCAGTATTGAACTATTCGATAAAGTGGATAGATGCTTTTTCTTTGAGAAAGGTAAGCTTTAAAGGTAAGGAGAATTTTCTACGTTATTTCTAGATCTTGCTTCGTACTTGTGTGTTCCACTGTGAACATTATTATTTTGCATACAACGAATACTTCATTAGAAGCATTTTGCATAGAACGAATACGTACTCCAATATTTCTTGGGAACCAGTTTGTTTGCCGTTTTGACGTAGAAAGAAAATAAGAAAATAGCTTTGAACGGCCAAACAAGATAAAAAATGAAATCAAGTTTAAAAAAAACGAATTAGCTATCGCCGTCACGGGGACTTCGCAGCCGTCCCCCATCCAAGTACTAACCTCATTCGGAGGAGCCTAACTTCAGCTGACACTTGGACTAGCAGCAACGATTGTGATCTTTATGCTAAATTCGCACATAGATCTTGTCGAACTTTATAACACTTGAAAGAAAAAAAAACGCACTAACAAAAACCATGTGTTATGCCGTCATTTTGTCACAGATGTATCCTTTGTTTCGTGAGTTGTCAGTAAACACGCAAGGTATAACTTGATCACAGGCGGCCGCTAAAATCGATGTCACTTCCGATTTTGCGATTTTACTTGTATGACCAAAAGTACGATAGAAAAATTGAACTCTGATGGAACGTAACAAAAATCTCCCGAAATGTTTTTCACTTCCTAAAAGTTCCTTCTGCTCTCCTTAAAAACTACATATTAATATTTATTTACTTTTTCGTCAATATTTGTTTTGCATAAAGCAGGCTAGCAAAATCTGTACCTTGCTTTGTTCGCATTTTTGAGCGTTAAAATAGAATTTTTGGGCGTATGTTCCTAACAGCAAAAGTCGCATATTTTAACGTCCCCCATCCAGATACTAACCCCGCTGGAAAGGGAAAGAAAACTTTAGTAACATTGGTCTTGGAAAGGTGTCAGAAGCTCAGAGTACACGCTTAAAGCTTGTGGTGAAAAAGAAGTTGTAAATGATCAACATATCGGCTTTGAAGCCAAAGGTTTCTCGATTTCCTGTTATTTTCTTCAATCGTTCTGGGCTTAGTATTTTACTGAACCACATGTCTTCTTAGAGGGTATATAGCAAAGATGTCTACCATGGCACCGTAATGATTTACGATACCAAACAATGTCGTGTACTATTAGAGCTACACATTGTGCAAGGACTTGAATCTCCTGGAAAAAACAAAACGCCGCTCAGTTGACAGTTATGGAAAAAACACTGTCAAGTTACTGCACTACCACACGCAATGCGTTCTTACTTTAAAAAATATCCCGTATCTACTCAATTCTACCCCCCCCCACCTCCAGACTAAAAATCCCGTTTCCCCACAATTTTTTTACCTAATTATCCCGTATCCTGATCGCTTCTCGGGCTTTTGGCTAAGATTAGTTTCTTGGCCAAGGACTACGGTCAAGTACTATTGTACAACGTACGGTACTTTTTCAGTGCCGTAAGGGGCAGGCACAGAACAGTTTCGGCTGTTTGTCTGTTCTCTCGAAAACGATGACAAGGGTTTTTTGGGTTTTTTGTTCAGCTCGAGTGTAGAATCAGGACGAACTGTTGTAGTTTCTGATAACTATTTACTACTTGTAGCTTTTGTTGAATTTTGAATCGATGATAGAGAGAGTTTTGGCGATCTCAATCCGGACTGGACTACTGGATTTAAGGATTTTTCTTAACGAGATTTCAAGTTATTGTGGAACGTTTGGTACCAAGTTACTGAAATCAAGATTATGGAATTGTAAAATTAGAACTTTGGACTGGACTATACAACACGCAATTACGGAATTTTTGAGCATTGAGAGAAATAGAGCACGGATGTTGTCTTCTTGTCTTCGCCACGGCAAATTAATACAGTTTGCAAGGAACTAAACCAGGATTACAGAACCAGACGTCGATTACAGGGCCCGGTTGTTCGAAAGCCAATTACCTTAATCCAGGATTAGCGTAAACTTTTGTTTCATGTTTTCAACTTTTTGGTAACAGTTTCCTTTGCTTATTTTTGTTTTTCAAGATTGACTTCTTCTAATGTAAAGTTTTTCTGAATATCAGCCTTGAACAGCATTTGGGAGTACAGGATAAAACTCGTTTTGAAACCCAGTTTCTGAACAACTGGCCCAGGATGATAAGTTGTTGAACTGTGATTTGTAATAAGTTTTTCGGATGATTTAAGGCTGATCCTGTAATTTTTGGATGAAAGGAGTTAACGAAGCAAGTAAAACTGTAAGATTTGAATTAAGTCTCCTTCCAAAAAATAAATAAATAAAAGATCCCGTATCCTGATAACCTGCTAATAGGGCTTCGTTGTTTGCATTTGCAAATTTAGTAACATTAGTAATGAGTTTTTACAACAAAAAACTTTAATTTATATTACAGATGTATCTTTCTAGTAATCTTTCGCCATTTTCCGAAGTCTACCTGTACTTGAAGTTCACTGTAACTGGACAATTTGTGTTAACTGTTTGCGCATTCCACGGATACGCCCTTGTAGGCGTCTTGTTGATCATGAATTGCGTCATAACATTGCCAAAGTAGCTATCGATTCACGAGGCGATAGCCGAGTGGATCCGCAGACTACTTTGACAATGTTATGACGAAATTCATTGTCAATAACAGGACAGACGCATGAAAAACTGACATCAATTTGTTTTTTACAATAACAAAAAGGCAGAGGGGTCAAAATTAAGTCAAAACACGAGAAGAAAGCGAGACAAAAATGCAAGAAACTTCAATCTGACGCGAGCAATATCGCGTCATTATCGCATAAATTATAAATTTATGTGTCTGTCCGCTTATTGACAATAACGAGAAGCTCCGAAAAGCTTACACTGGGTTGCCTGTGGTACGCGTTACACAAAGAACTGCAGCGTTCCAGTTAATTTTTTCAAGTGGGGCGTCATTTGAGGGGTCACCCACATGTCACTCTAGCAGAGGCCCTTTGGCTCACACGTTTACTTATTGTGTAATGTCCTGTCCCATTTTAAGGTCTTTTAGTCTTTTAAGCTTTCGTAATAAATTTAGTTTAAAGATAACAAAACACGCTCTTGAGTAAAATTCACTCGTTTCTTCTTTAAATAAATAGTCGGCAAAAAACTAACTGCAAATTGCTCTGACGGACGTTTTCCAGCATGTCTAGCAGTTGGACTAAGCAAACGTTTATTGCACATACAAGAAAGGACTAAAGGTGTTGTTTCCGCTTCATAATGTGACGGTCTAATCTGATGCCAGGTCAAAACATTGTTTGGCTTTGCGTTTGCACCAGAAAAAGGCAAGCCAAGAGACAGATGAAGAAAAAAAATAACATTGTTTATATTTAACTATGAATCGAATACTCATTGAAAGATCTTAAAAACACGAACATTTTTGCAGTCTCTAACGTTTTGTCAAAAGGAAGAAATTGATCACATGCTAGGCAACCGTAAAGGTGAACGTGATCACCCTCTGTCAACTGAATGAACTACGGGAAAGAATGTTTCAGAGTAGGTCAGCGTACGTTTTAGCGAAGAAACTTCCGTCGTTAGTTAATTTTGTTGTAATATTTAACTGAATATTTAGATTTCTTCTGTCGGGTCAGGAAGCCTTCTTTGTCGGGTTCCTGAGAAACGTATCTATTTTGACTTCAGGGTGAACTATTTACACAATCGAGAGGTTGAGTAGTAGCCTGCGAACGCAGACGTATTTCCGGCGGACGTTTCTCTCCCCGGAAAAGTAGCTACTTTTCGTAATTGAAAATCTAAACATCTATGAGATACAAAAACAGACTTGCGAATTACCGCAAATCACAATGCTGACAAGCACAAAAGCGAAGAAATGGTTAAGTAAATATGAAGTTTGTTACTATCTGAATGTATTTGGGTCAGAGTGTTAAAAAAGGGATATACTGTCACGCAAATTATGTAATTTCATGACACTCAAAATTCGCAAGAAGCGCGAGTTTCATGTGCACAATCTTCGCACTAGGAAGTCGCAGCAATAAAATTGGATTAACCAGGAAGTTATAAGAATATTGTTGGCTTCCCAAATAAATTTCATCTTGCACTACAATGACAAAATCATTTGTCAGAGAAATAAAACTCCTTTCTCGTGTATCACATTTCAACGCACGTATGCAAATTTCTTAACTCATTTTCAACGCGATTCCCGGGAAAAATACATAGTAATAGCAAAAATATTATTTCTCGTCAAGTGTTGCATCTTTTATGTTCAAATAACAGCTAAAAATAAAGATTTTTTAACGATCTATCCGTCGGCTTCCTGGGAGCCTACTCTCCAGAGAGTAAAGGAACTTCCGACGTTAAATAAGGTGTACCTTTACCTTTACCTGGATATTTTTTTCATAATTTAATATTATCTGTCAAAATTTGCAAAACAGTCAAATCATAAAAATAGCACCGCACGGGACAAATTTAGTCGCATTACCTCTTCGTCGAATTCTAATGCTTAACACAGGAATTTTTAGTTATTGTGAAAATCTTTCTATATTTGTTAGCAATCATCCTTTCAAATTTCAGAGAAAGCGACCGGTCTGCGAATATTTTACGAGTTTCTTTCAATGGGATGTCAAAAGGAGAAGTGGATGTTATTTGCATAATCGGGCAAGTTGCGCGTGTGACCCGTTATAAATCTTTTTTCACAAAATGTTCCCGAATCGTCAAGTATCACCAGAGAAGAAACGAAAATCATTCTAAAAGCTTATTTTACGCAAAAAGTAGGTTCTGGAGGTAATTTTAAGTGTGGAAATCAAGTTTACAGCAGATGACAAATACAAATTTACGAGCCATGGTATATTCAATTAAGTTAACAGTAACACAACAGAAAGGAGTCGCTTACCTTATATTTTGACACGAAAATGCTTTACTATTGCCATAAAAACTATCCAGTTAAGCTCGCATATTACACATGATGAATTCATAAAAGCCACCATTTTCCAGCGAAATGCTTTTTGAAACAAACAACATATGTGCTATAAGAGGCAAAAAACCCTTCCTATTTCATTTAATACGTGCGTGAAGACAAGAAAAAAAAATCAATCGTGTCAAATTACACTCCGTGTCAAAAACGCAACACGGTAAATAAATTTCCCACGAGTGTTTAGCATCAAACCCTTCACTGAAAAACCCTTTACTTGAATTATCAAGCAAAAAATGGGCAACAAGCTTTCTTTCAAATAATTTGTGACTAACAGGAATTTGTGAAATTTCCAATTGTTAGCAGAAGACTGTGCAGAATTGAGTACAGATCCAAGTCTCTGTTTTGTTAAACCCATAAGTTACTAGAGAATTTTCCATTTGATTTCAGCGTTGTACAAAACACCACACTCTTACAATATTAGAACTACATCTCACAGTTGATTACGGCTCGACGGGCGACAGACTGTTGTCGAAGTCCATTACTCGTCGCTTTTAAGATTCCAGATTTTTTTTTCAGCGCCTTTCTTGTTCAGTATCCAATTGACTTTCCATTATTAAGCTCCATAAGGGTATATTTTGCTTAAAAATCCACTAAAACGCCATTCGCGTTACATGACTTTCGACGCCATTGCCGGTTACGTTGATCATTCTACTGTGTCCACCAGAGAAATCTACGCATTTCCCACTACCCTCTCGATCCTAAGACAATACGCGCAGAAGGCTCTATGCATAAAGACACCACTTAGCAGGGGAGAGACAGGCAAGACTTTTACCGACACGGAAAATAAAAAAAATCATAATAATCTACCCATTTTCCGACTGGTTTGCCATAGGCAACCCAGTAATAAAAATGAGCCAATGAGCGCTCGAGAATTTTTGCAGGTGAAGTTAACGGGCTCGGGCAGGTAAACAAGTGCAGTAAACGGCAGTGCGGCCGAGCGGTTAGGACGCCTGCCTTGAGATCAGGAGTTCCCAAGTTCAAGACCCGTTCTATACACTCGATGAAATTTGTTCCTTGTAGTCCCTAGTTCAACTTCTCAGCTGCACTTGTAAATAGCTAACTGGTTTGCTTCGATTCCGGCCAGTTGCGATTCTTAACCGTTGTTGTTGTTGTTGTTGTTCTGGTTTGTCGTTTCGTTAAATGTGTTTCATTGGCCCTGAAAAGCCCCTATGGGGAGCGGTCAATTAAGAATTGCATTGCATTGCATTGTAAGCGTCACGTAAAGGTGAGGTGAACGGGTCCAGGAACAGCCGTCAAGATACCGTCACACGCTCCAGACCTTGATAGCAAAATAACACAAACAGCGATGATAAATATTGTGCGTTGGAATACAATGTTTATCACCGGTGTTTGTGTTATTTTCTTAATCAAGCTACGATGGCCTAAGAACAAGAGTTTACACGATATTGTTAGCAAAAGTTTTCGTCATGTCTTGGTCTGAGTCCCTCCCAGGGGTTTCGGGGAACAATGGAACATGGCTAATTTGAACTGGGGAACTGAGGGAACAATGACAAAAATTCCTAGGGAACAAGGGTACATAAATAATTGTAGGGATCAAAATGCTGGGAACAATTTAGAAAGTAAATCCAGGAACAGGGGGACACAAGCAAATGTTTAAAGGAAAGAAGGACCTTCTGGGAGGGACTCTTGTTTCTGTGTTGCCAACATAAAATGAATGACAGCAGTGAACTTGATTATTATGGGCGCCCATGACTAGAAGCGAACAACTTCCATACTAAGCCTATGTCACGGCATTTTTACAAACCGATCTATTTTTAAACGAATGGGGTAGGTTCTAAAGAAACTGTGGTGCTGCGTCTGTGGAAAGTAGTATACAGAAATTTGGTTTTATCAACGGAGTTGATAATGCAAATTGACCACCGTGCAGAAATTCTAAAAGCTGACGTTTCGAGCGTTAGCCTTCTAAACCTAGTTTTGGCGAAAATGAGAGTGGCTAAACGGAAAGCTAAGTTGCTGCTAAGTGCGCTCTGGCTAACGCTCGAAACGTCAGCTTTTAGAATCTCTGCTCCGTGGCAATTTACATTATCAACTCCGTTGATAAAACCAAATTTTCGATCCATTTTTAGACTACCCTTATCCCTCGGAAAAGAAAGTTCCGGTCCGGTGACGCAATGACGCCAAGTTAGTTTCTTGTGATTGGTCATCGGGGTCCCACGGGAGTCTCATTCGCGGGAAATTCAATCTAAAAATAAATCGGTCTGTGAAAACGCCGTGACAGGAATACTGCGCTGTTGTTCGCTCCTTCTCGTGGTTTCCTGATTATTAAGATAACTTTGCGATAATGAACGCCATTTTTGCAAAACTTGGCGCGTTTTCTTTGAAAAGAAAGCTTGTTAGGCCATCCCCGAGGGTCCCAATGGGGTGGTGGCATTTACGGTTATCGGCTAAAATTTTGGCTCTTTTACGGCTATCGGTTAATTTTTTTCAGTTACGGTTAACAAAAAAATTATAAATCAATTTCTTTTGTTTCAAAGAGTTAAATATTAATAAACCTGTATTTTTTGTATCTTTAAGCAAAATAAAGGTCTTGGGATCATCTCTGGATGAAATAAGTTATTTGATAGATCATACTTTTAAGTATTTCACTTCTAATACTATTTTACCCGTAGAAATGTCAACGGTTACTTTTACAAATCTAGGGAACAGTTTCTTTTACGGTTAACTTTTTTTCACCCCATTTACGACTAACGGTTAAAATTTTTCAATTTTTACGGCTATCGACTAAATTTTTGGACGTTTTACGCCTATCGGTTAACCCCATTAAGACCCTCATCCCCGTTTTTTTCTCCGTTTCGCGTCGTCCGACCGACCCAAATTTTGTGCATTTTCCAAAAAAAAAAAAAAAAAGTTAACGACGTTTCTAAGCCATTTTTATGTCGCACAGGAGTTTCGGTGGTTGATCCTTTTTCCCACGCTGTCTTAATTTTGCCACAACATCCGCCAACTTTTCCGCCATATTGATTTTGGATTCACGTCTTGTTGTTTTCCTGGCTCCACAGCTAAGATGCCGGGGTACCAGGCCTCCGATTCCGAGAATGCTTATGATTTTTTTTTTAGGTTTTTTTTTTTTCAATCCGACCGACCGACCCAATATCAGGAAACTCATTCGACGGTAAACAAAAAAAAAAAAGGGGATGGCCTTACCTTAAGCCGTGCACAGGAGCCCATCGACTCCTAGCCATTATCAGTGTTTGAATTGCGCAGGTGATAGCCTTATAATAATTGATGATGGCCGGCCAATCTGTGCGCTGCATGAAAATACCTTTATTGTAACTTTTTACTCTCTCAAGAGAAGTTGTTCTAAATCTGTGGCTGCCAGGCACAAATTGAGCAAATTCAAACAAGTTCCTTTGGCTGTTTGCCCAAACGCAGATTTTGGACTGGCGTTTGCTCTGAGGACACACTGGAAATTTGTTAAATGTCACCTTGTCGGATGGAAAATTGAAAGAAAACAGAGGTCAACCGAGAGGTACATTATAGCATCATAGGTACATCATATTGTAGGTACATATAGCTTTTGCTTAAAAAAATTAGTGCATTTTACAGTCTCATCATAATTCGTATTTTTGTTTCTCCTGAGTGATAATTAACTTTGAAATAGAATGTGATTATTCCAATAGAAAATGAATAATCCGGCACTTTATAACATTTGGCATTTTAGTATTCTGAGTGAACAACTGGTGGTTAATCCGCTCATTGTTACATTCTTCCTCAAAGTTGTTTTTCTCCATACAGCGTTTTTTTTTTTTTTTTTTTGGTGATGTTTCTACAACGGAAAAATACAAATACGAAACAGTTTCACTCGTATCTGTATCGTAGAAATGCTTCACGTTTTTGGCTGTTCTTGCTCGCTTATCATCTACATTAAAAGGCCTAACGACGAAAATGAAGACTTTTGAAATCGGTTTCAAAATGTGGAGACCCAGTTTGAAACCGCATCGTTTTCAAGTAAAACGTTTCAGAGGCCAAAAAGAACCCGGCTTCGAAACACGATGACGTCAGAAGACCGAAAGAATTGTCTAATCAGTTGTAGCAGGTGAAAACCGGCACGAAAGCTCCGGTGTAGATGAAAAAGATTTTCCTTTGTTTTCCCTCATATGAAAATGAAGAATATCCGGCTGGTAACACATTACTTTGGAGAGGCCTCTGTATTCGCATAGTATAAACTTGGCCCGCAAACACGATGCATAATGTTCCAATAAAGAAACTGTGGAGAAGGTCTTGGCCTGTTTCAACAGTTTTTTGGCCGAATGCAGAGCTTTTCTGAGGCCTATGGCAAAAGGTGTCGTATCTTGGCTCCCTCGATAAAAAGCTAAGTATAGAAAATAATCATGGTTTCCTGTTGATCTGCGCGTGACACTGTATTGTCAGTTTCACGAAATGGAAGTGTCAAAAAATGCTGATTTTTGGACAAGATTTCTCCCGTCTGGCTTCGTGTTTCAATCAAGCCAAATTTAACGGACAAAGAGGAAAGCATTGAATATATGATTAGCAAACATACCCCGTGGTATAAATATTCGGTTTCTAGTTTCGTCAACAATTCTCAAAATAGACCATTAATATTTAAATTCGTATAAAATATTATGCATTCAGTAAATGCTCTGGGTCGGAGGCGCATCTGATTTTCGAACAGAAGTACCGATAAGGACATTCAGAAGAAAAGCATAGAGTATTTAAATAGAGTCTACAAGCATTTCTGTTTGAGAAAAACCTGTGATTGTCCGGCTGTAAAAAAGCACGTTTAACATTTGCTCTTGGCAGCCACCGTAGCGCTCTGCTTTTGGAGGTGATCAGTCCAAACAAGTTGACATCATTTTAGCATACAGCTTGAAAAGCTCGAAGTCGACTCCGTTTTAGGTTTCTCAGCCGTTTTATATTCATTGAATTTTTTAAAGCAAGCGTCCATGAATTTTGCAGCTGGTGGAAAGAAGATTAAAATAGGTGTGTTTAAGCAATTTGGCAATACACTCCTATAAAATGTGCTCGTGATTTGCAAAAAAAATTGTTATCGCTGCTAATCGGATCTTCGCTTTCAAACATCAGACGAGTAAAAACAAGGTCAGAAAATAAACTCATACAAATTTAAGCTCGAACCTGAAAGTGAAGTCCAGAAAACGGAAATAAATTAGCATAACAAGAACCTGTCATTTTTTGACAGCTGCAACGTCAAGTTGGGTTACTTATTGTTCAGGAATAGTGCAATGTAAATTCTTTTTTTTCGGCGTACGAAGCAAGTCAGTCTCGGTCGTTGCGTTTGAACTGCCAGACATTTCGACAGACATTTGAGGCGAAGGAAAACCGCAAAATGTAAACACTTGGAAGGGATTGACATCCAGACGAAATGATATTAAAGAAAGCTGCGGGGAACACAACAAATTATTCGGATTCAGCGAAAGAAATTTATGAATGCATTTATTGCTAGTTGAAGCGGAAAAAAAAGAGTGAAAAATGGCTATTACATCAAGGGTATTTCAATGTCTTGTGTACAGTTTGATAATTTATAGCTTCTCTTGCGATAAATTCACTGAAATCGCCGGCGAAGATCCCAGCGGACGAAACATAACAGAACGTGACGGGAACAAGGGAACTATTCTGAATTTAGACGAAGCCAAGCAGGAGATCAGCGATGCACGGAGCTTTCGCTTTGAACGACTTGAAAGCAAATTCGAGCGATGGAGATCGAACAAGGGCAAAACGGAATCTTCTAAACCTGTCGACGACGAGGACGATCGACTGGACGAAGACACAGAATCCAGCGGTGATTTGATGAATTCGCTCCAGGGTGATGCAGCTTCTCCGGCTGACGAAAAATATGATCAAAATATCTACTCGTCACAGCTGAAATTAAACAGTTCTGCCTCACATGCGCTTGACAGAACCTCGTCATCAAATAGTGACTTGGTTGTTGAGTCGACTCTTTCAAGCGCCGAGTCCATTTTGATCGGAACTGTGGTGTCTCCTCGAGGGGCGAATTTCACTCGTTCTGTAACGTCCGCTGCCATAATTACGACGCCTCCACTACCAAGGACTTCTGTATCAAGTATCAATGTACCTGGAACAGTCGATATCGCAACGGTTACTACGTCAACATCAAGCGAAGAAATCTATTTTCGAACAAATACAACCATATCCGCAACTCGCGATATTATTATTTCAAGATCAACGAATGTCTTCTTCGTAAATGGCTCTTCAAGCCCTACTTCGCGCCCAACAGTGCTGAGTACAATGCAATCGACGAAATTTGAAGGAACCACAAAAGAGGGACACGATGTGCAAAGTCAACAAGATCCTTCGCCGAAGTCAAAACAGAAGAATACTTTATTTGGTTTTGTAACAATTGAAATTCTTGTCGCCCTTCTCGCTGGCGCAGCGTGTACCGTTATATTGCTGATATTCCTTGTTTATCGCTTTAAAAAGCGCAACGAAGGAAGCTATGAGCTCCAGGAAACGCTAATGTTGAAACCGGGAGCCAGTGCTGAAGAGAAAGAAGTTTTCGTTTGAATTAGTAATGTTTATTCCATGTAATCCCTTTTTAGGAAGATTGTGTTGAGGGCGTTAAATTTTTGTTTGCAGTGGGAATTGTCATTGCTTTGCAAGAGCGGATCGCGAAAGATAAGAATAGCAGGTGATATACCCGCCGATTTGGCACAGAAAATACTCGAAATCTCTTTGTGTCAGCTTACAGCGTTGTCCGGCGAGGAGACAGATGTCTTTCTTTTGATTGATGTCTCTCTCTATTTCATGCGTGACTGAAATTTTTTAGACGGCGATGATGTGGCTCACTTGGATCACAGCAACAGCTCAAAGAGATTTCAACAGGTATCACGAGAATCTGAAATGACCAAGTCTTCGAGCAGATAAGTAACCGCTCAGGGAAAATGGAAAAATATGTTAATTTCATCGTTGATATGTTAGGTGTTTGAACGTTTTATTTGTCTTCTTGAGAGTTGAAACAGAAATTAACAATTCACTTTAAGTAAAAGACGTAAAATGTATTTTTGAGTCGACTAAACGATAATTACGTCTTCCGCGACCGATTTTTTAACCAAGGCTTTTCTAATGTAACGACGTAACAGAAATTTCCCATATTTGCATGCAGATAAAAACATTTGAGG
>NC_090873.1:29931918-29939418 GCF_036669935.1 Montipora foliosa
GGTAACCGTCCAGATTAGTGTTGCTGCTCGGTCATTGCGCTCGCTCGCAACAATAAACAAGTGTCCTTTTGAAATTAAGGCTTAAAACTTTGGTCACCCAGTGTTTAGTAATCCAAAGGAAAAAGAGATTTGATTTTTTGATCATACTACCACCTTAAATTCAGTTCAAAAATAAGGGAAACTGTTTGTGTAGGTGGCATTGACAATTCTCACCGTAAACAGTGCCATTGATCTCTATTTTCGTGTTTTATGATTTAGTTTGCAGAAGAAATGCAAAAAAACTGATGAAATTCTCAGTGACAGTGAGATAAGATCTAAAAAAATTCTTAAATAATATACCGGTACCCACTTCTTTCAGAGTCAGGAATTTTTTAACTTGAAAAACTAAAAAAATGTTTACATGAAGGTAGTTTCGACCATGTTAGCGAACAAGGTCGATGGTTTCTGTAAAGAAGCGTTAAAAATGCGATGGCAAGAAAGGTTACCGAAAAATGAGATTTGGAGCGACAATGGCGCTGGATTTAGTATCAGACTATCTGTTTTCGTTTTTATTAAAACCGTTAAAACCGTGCCTTTATGTCTTCCTCGGTTGTCAAGGACTTTAAAAACGACGGAATTATCATGCCTCAAGTAAAACAGTATTGAAGAACAGCACTTCACAGCCAACAGCTTTAATGCCATAAATAACTGAGATACCTTTGCAAAAGTTGTTTTCAGAAATATTTTACCTCACTTGGTTGATATTGAAGTTGAAATCTACAGTACTCTCTGAAAGTTAAATGCTTTCAATACTTTTGAGCCTCTAGGGTACAATCATTCTACATGTTATGATCATCTTGTTGGAATCTCCAGTTCTCGCGGGAGAACTGTAAATTGGAGGGATAGAGATAATTCTGAACTTTCCTTTTTATTTCCGTCGAGTGCCACAGACTAAGGAGGTCCTCCCAGGGGTTTTGGGGAACGGGGAAACAATGTCAAAATATTTTATGGAACAAGGGAACAAAAACAATTTAAACCAATTTTAGGGATCAAAAAGCTGGGAACAAGTTTGAATTTAATATGGGGAACAAGGGAACACAAACAAATATTTAAAGGGAACAAGGGAACAAGGGAACAAGGATCCCCCCTCCCTCCGGGAGGGTCTCCCTAAGTTGTTGTCAATCAGGGGAACCTTGGCTAATTCTCGGTTTTCACATGACCGCTATGTTGGAACCCTGAAACAAAGAAACGGCCGCCATGTTGGAGCCCCGACCAAATCCTCCGGGAATTTAACTGTATTATTATGCAATTTTTTTTTTGTTTTCGTTGAAAAACATGGCTGTTGATCACGTGAGTGAAAACTAACAATAGGTCACGCAACATGTTGTCACGCGACAGTTCACGCCGATTCTGTCACGATTTGAAGGAGTCACTCTGGCCAGTGAAAACACAACTGTTCTTAGTCCTTACTTTCAACTAACGCCTACGTGCATTACTGAGTTAGTGGCTTACAGAACCTTTGATCTAACTCCCACCGCGGCTTTTGCCATGTTTCCCAGCTCATTGTGGATGATTTTAAATTGAAACCATCGCAAGATAAAACACTAAAATGGTGGACCAAAATAACTCAGTATATCCCTAATTAGTTCCATTTTTTTTTCAGCAATCCTTGAGATGATCTCCGTAGGTCCGGGGGAGATTGTGTTACGAGGGGAATCGGCGAACAGATACATTGGAATGAGTCCTGATGGAGACCTTTTGACCTACGTAAGTAAATAACGCTCTGTCATG
The DNA here is from genome assembly GCF_036669935.1 of Montipora foliosa. NCBI lineage: Eukaryota > Metazoa > Cnidaria > Anthozoa > Scleractinia > Acroporidae > Montipora > Montipora foliosa. Next base: position 29,933,689 of record NC_090873.1, read on the forward strand.
ACTCCAATAAAGGTATCCACCGGCCACGCGAGAGAAAGAATAAGTCTTCAGTCCCGAGCATGCGCATTGGGCTGGAAGATTCACTGTACAACATTCTCGTCATAGTTGGCAAATTATAAACGTGTTAGGAAAGCTGAAACCAAGACTGTCGATAACCAGTCAGATTTAAGAATTGAGTTACAATTGCGAACGAACAGTCTCTTCAACTGATATTCCCTTGTCATCACGGTCAGTCTCATTCTTATTATGTTTGGACTTCTGTTTACAGAATTCCTTAATCGAGGATTGTGTTTTCAAAGAACACCATAATATGAATGGATACAGTTCATTCGAGTCCAGGCCATATTCCGGCTGGTTCCTGGCGCTAACAAACGAAGGCAGAGCAAAGCCTGGACCCAAAACTGCGCCATATCAAAGAGCAGTGGAGTTCTTGACAGGAAAAGTCGGACAAAGTATTGCGTGATTATCTAATTTTCTTTTAGACTGGTCACCTTTATAATTAAAGGTTACTGACGAGTGTGGTAGACCAATGAGACTAGTCGAGGACTCAAGGTCGCCAATAGATAACTAATGCCTCGCTGGTGCTTAAAACGGTGTCTGTAAGGAATCTATATTTCAATTGTCCGCCTTAAATTGTGCAGGGATCACTTCTATATTTCGCCTATAACCCACACTTCAAGTTTTCATTGATCAGTCCTTTCACGGGATTACATGAGCCCAGCAAATTGGCCTGCTTCCAAGTGAGTGGCTTCAAAGCTCAGTTGGTAGAGCATCGCGAGGGTCATGGGCTCGAATGTCGTTGAAACATTGAATTTTTCATGTGTCTCTAAAAGCGACAATTGCTTAAAATTGTCCAGTCAAGTGCGAGGATTACCTCTATCTTTTGTCGAAAAACGATGACTATCTGTTTGTGTTTGCATGTGTGTTTACGGAACCACTATCGTATCGATAAGTTTCATCCCATTTCTCACTTGTGACTCTATGACACATTTTTAAGCAAGACCAACTCAAACTTACTTTAATAAAAAAAAAACATTGATAATGGTGGACACATAAGAATGCCACCCAGTAGAGAAGATAGTCGTATTTTCAGTAAACAAGTGGAACATTTTTATTTGAAAAGAGCATTGACCCTGAAAATATATATAGAAATTAAGGAAAACGTACGTTAAAGTAAAAACAACTTAAATTCTACAAGTATAATATTACAACTACTTGAAATTTTTGCGATTTTTTTACACGATTATTCTTCATAGACGAACAATTTTGACATCATAGGTTGCCAAATGCCCCAAATTCGATGCACACTGATTCTACGTAAGCGTCATGAAGTGTCCCCTTGCTCTTCATCGCTCGTTTCTCGGAATGCAGAACGTCGCAAAGAGTCCTCAAGTAATGATAAACAGCTGCTTTTACCCCAAGCTAAAAAACAACGCTAACCTTCACCCTTATTTCCTTGTTGGAAAAAAGGTAGCAAAGGCTTAGTTTAAAGGAACCGCTTCGTGTTGGATGTCAAAATTGGGCCTGCATCCAATTAAATGCGTTTCTAGTCATAAGGCCTTCTTTAACATATATCTCTATGCGAAAATTTATGATTTTCCACACTTGGGTCTTACTTGTGCGGGATCTTGCTTTTGTTTTTCTCGCTTTTCCTTTCTCAATATTTCTTTGTTTTGCCTATCCCGTCCGTCCCCTCCCCCTTTAAGAGATTGTCCTCCCCGGCTTTTCACAGTATTGGTTACGTCACGACAGTCGAATTTTAGCTTTCATCACATGCTTGTCAGATTACAGTTACAAACACCCATGCACACACGCGCGCTAAATTTTAAAAGCGAGTGACCACAATTTTTTTTTTCAATCGCTATTGAAGTATCAACTCGCGTAGTTCCGGCATTTAGCTTTTCCCTTCTAAAACTATTTCCTGTTTGCAAGATCTCATGGGTGAACCAAAGCAGCTAATCCCGGGATTATTCCGCCTAAGGAGTCGTCATGGTCACTTCCTTCGAGTTGGTGAAATCGGAGTGAACGGAACAAAAGATGAGAATGATGACTGCAGTGAGTTATGATTTGTACTTTTATGTGTTTCTTCGTATATTACACATGTGAAGTCAGCGTGTGAAAGAGTGATCACACACGAATGACCCTAGAGATTTGTTATTTAATCCTCTAAATTAATCTGCACTGTAGCGCAATCGAGGAGGTGGACGTAAAAGGGAATAGGTTTAATTCTGCTTTAAATTGGGATTTTTCCGGGTTCAGATCCATAAACGAGATTTGGCTTCGACGGACTCGACTTCCACTCCATCATGCTCTGTTAAAGTCAAATGGACTCTTCCTTCTTGTTTAGTTTCTTAAATCTTTACCTTCAGTTCAACAGCCCGCAAGCTGAAAGCCTAGAATATCAACGGGTATAATAATTGTTATAGGTTTGTTACTTAGTTTTTACGAACGTTCCGAGCGACCATGTTGTGACCATAATTTTGCACATACGTGCTTTCTTGGTGATGGCCTTTGGCGTTCCAGCTGAATACGTCTGATGAAAACTATTTTTGCTTGAGGAATTTATTTCACTAACGTGGGTGTTCGGTGATCTTCCTTTCCATTTATCTTTGGATTGAATTTTCATTTTCATAGAAAACGAAACATTTCAAGCCTATGTTTTCCTTTCGTTAAAGAGGAAAACAATGGAACACATCCCATGAATTACTAGGAAATTTCACAGGTTGAGTTCAATGGAAACTATTGTTAAATTAATTTTGTTTTAAAACAGGGAACAGCCTGAGCTGAGAAATCAAGTGTTGTTTTAGAGATAATTTGAAAGACTTGCCAAGCAGAAATTTTTGCCAGCACACTTCATATCCCGTTTTGCCATTTCAAAAACTTAGTGAATATCTAAAACCGTACTTTAAGGAAATATTTTTTAGTATCCCACATTTCGAAACGTTCCCCTCTTAAGGTAACTGTATTGCTTATGTTGCAACAAAAATGACGAGCTCTTATTATTTAAAGATTACATTATGTCTCTCCTATTGAGATGTACTGAACTGAATTTTTCCTTTCTTTTCTTTTGAGGAAAAAACAAATGAAGTGAAAACAAATGTAATCAATCTCTTATCCAACTGGCACAAATGAAATAATTGTTTATTAAAATTCTGAACTGTTTCAGTTTTACAAAATTAACGACGGCACAATCAGTTTCCATATAAGGTCATCATGCCGTGTATGAGCTGGACAACACAGATTTAGTGAGCCAATCAGGGGCCAGTTTCTCGAAACCTGGTTAGCGCTAACCGTTGGTTAAGAGGTATCAAAACCAATACTTTAGGTTTCCATGGTATTTAATGCTGGTTAGCGCTAACAATGTCATGGCTTCGAGCAACCCGGGCCAGAACGCTAAAAACATAATAACCGAGATTGAAAATTAAATAAATTGGATTCGAGGATTATGATAAACTTGAAGCCTGCGCCGGTCTGACAACCAGTCTCTATATCAAAAACCTTGTCCCCTGAGATTTCTCGTTTGACCCTTTATATATAGTATCTTTTGTATACATTGTGCAGAAGGTACTGACTTATGACAACAATAAACTGAGAAAGACGAGGAGTTATTAGAGTTATTTCGAGAACTTAAGCATTTTAATTCTGTAAACGCTGGAAAATCAATTTATGGCTCCCTTGCTTACCATTAACTCGCCAAAAGCTCCGTGCGAATTTCAGCCAGCTCTGCCGGGCCAAAGCCTCGTTGCTGAATGGGCTTATTCATTCATTTATTTCGAAATTATTCATCGCGGAGGGTCGTGCATGGGTTAAGATACCATGTGACGTGAAATATTTTCTGTGTTTCAGTTGCATGGACATCACATATTTTCGTCATCTTTAATATTAATTTCTTGCATTTGTCGCAGCTTAAAGTAAACACCCCGTGTTTATGCCAAGTGGAACATGTAATGACTTTCAGCTTGTGCGGTCTTGTTCATAAGAAGGAATAATTAGTAATACAATAGCCCACTTTCGATATATTAAAATTCAGTCCTAAACAAAAGACATCATCTCGAGGCTCTGGGGAATAAACTCATACAAATCCTTATATTTATTCCCCAGAGCCTCGAGATGATGCCTTTTGTTTAGGACTGAATTTTAATATATCGAAAGTGGTCTATTCTGCTTCGCGGAAATGATGGTCTAGAACATGCAGTGGCATGTCGAGTCAGTCTTAAAGGGGCAATGTCATGCTTAATTTGCTGTGTTTTTTGGCAAAATGGGTAAAAATAAATTAGTACTTCAGCTCAAACGTACATCATTCCTGCCGGACAACCCACCGACAAGACATGAAATATATTTCAAGTATGGCACAAAGAGATATTCGTATTTAATTTTTGGTGTCTTTCTGAAGACACCGTCTTTCAAAAAAATTGGCCAGCTTTTTTTCAAGTTTCAATCCATTTCCATCCTCCTTAGCTGCAAACAACAGAGAATAGCTTCAGTGCACTTCAGTGGTCATTGGCAACAAAACTACAGCATTATTTTTGTTGGTTTTCATTGATGCAAGGACTTCTTTTAGTGCTTGACTGAGATAGCGTGACACTCCCCCTTTAACAACTCTAAAAAAAAAGCTTGCGATGCATAGAACATTCCCGAGACTGTCCAGCTCTTTTTATGACTGTTATGCCAGAGGGCGAGCGCAGCTAATGTACTGACGTTTTAACATCTTAACAAGAACAAGATATTTCTATTAACATTTGGTCCTCATTCAAATGAACAAACATAACAGCCGTAACACACGCAGAAGGAAGAAGACGACCTGATGGATATTGGCAGAGCGTGATGGAGATCGCAGGAAAATCTGTGAGCGTGATCCCCGAACATTGGAATCCCGAGGGCCCCCGAGAATTTCCGAAAGCCCAAAAACCCGATGTATCTTCAAAAGAAAGTTGTCTAAATATGTTTGTATACTAAAAATTTGCAATTATGCTCGGTTTTCGCAATGTTCTAGTCTAGACTGAAGCTTTTCAGAATAAGATGTTCGTATTTTCGGGAAGAAATTTAGTAAAATGTGCACCACAAGCACTTTTTTTTCGATCATCAAACTTTTTTCCGGGGTTGTCGCAGTTGGCGACGCATAGATTTATCATAAAATCATTGATAAAGAAACCACTTTCAGTTCCTAAAATCACAAAAACTGTTTACTTTTCAAGCTTTCTTGGAAATGGAATCAGTGGCTCAAGAAGGAATCGCAATTCGAGGAAAGTCCAGGGCAAAATACATTGGGATAGATACAGATGGAAATCTTTCAACTTACGTAAGTGCAAACACCATGCTCACTCTTTCGTCTAACGTTTTACGTAAAGTGATAGATGCATTTACAAAAAAGTGTCTTGGGTCTAATATTGAGGAAGGAATACTGAAAGATCGTCCTTTAAATCTGAAATGAAGGTATTTTCGGCGTCTCGATTGGTTTCCGCCGTCTACTATGGGTTTGTTGCAGTAGGGTCTCTTACGTAAAAATGCCTACAAAACCTTGTACTAACACGGGGAATGTACAGATTCCTATTTGTGGGGTATTGGCAGCTGTCTTTCCAGGATATGTTGAGAGCTTCTCAATATCTTCTACGCTCCATTACCGGATCTCTCCGTGGTTGCTGATGATGTTCACGTAATAGATCCATACGCTGGAGCTGATTCCATTGTTACTCAAGAGAGGGTTCTAAAGTTGATAGATAAATGTTTTAA